>NW_008595550.1:104726-112072 GCF_000691845.1 Merops nubicus
CCCTTGTGACACACAGTGCTGTGTTCTGTGAGGCTTGGCAGGTCCCTGTGCTTACATCCCATCAGCATGAAAGCAACCCTCGGACTTAGCTTCTTCCTGGCTTTCCTGGACCCAGGTGAGTTTTCTGCTGGGACCTGTGGGGCTGTGAGGCATTGAAGTGGTCTGGGAATGGCTGCTCCATGCTGGAAGGTTCCCAAGCCACCTCATCTGGGGGATTTTCCACTGCAGAGGGCTGACCAGACTCAAGGGATCTTTGATGGTCAATGTGCAGATAAAATTGTAGGCATTTACAACATGAGCCAGCTGTCTAAGCTCCCGTGGTGGTCACTGGTGACCTAACTGGGACAGTCACAGGAGTGACTCAAGTTACTCTGACACACAGACTGTTGGTTGACTGAATTTATCTCCAGCCACTATTTACCACAAGCTTAAGGGCTCACGTACTTTGCTCATGCCCAGGATTGTGTGACTTTTTAGATGTTATATGTCACCTCAGCTGTCCTTCAGCTCTGCTCCAGACGAGCACTGGTGTCTTGGAGGTCTGCTTTTAGACCTGCCACCCCATGTAGATGTCACAGCCACTCCAAGGTGCCTTAGATTGCACCTGGGTTTAGGGAATTGACACATGCCCCGGATCTCTTAATCTACATGCTAGACCCTTGAGTCCCAATGTGTGTCAGGGAAGACATGCTGTTTGCCCTCTGTTGATAAACACTTTACTCCTTTTTAACTGTTTCATGCTGACTGTCTGATAGTCCATTCTTATATAATAAGCAGTTTATTCTGCTTAATGTGTTCCGTCAGGCAGTTGGTGGAGTGGTCTCCCCTAAGCTCTACAAAGACCTTGCCATTCCTGTTTGTACATAGCACAGTCAATACACACTTCCAGCCTCTTGATCCCCAGACAGTTGGGTGCCTCTGCCCACTGCAAAGAATGGATCTGGGCCTGGGAATGCAGAAATAGCTGAATACCTACCAGGATGGAGGGGCTTGTGGGGGTACTCTCCTTAGCAACCCCAGGAAAACCAAGCAAACATCATTGTATAGGAGATCAGTAAAGCTAGCTGGGTATTAGTACAAAATGTAAAATGCTGTCCCAAAATGACTTCCCCTCACCTGCCCAAATTAAATTTCATGCTAGAATAAACTATAAGACAAATAGTAAAAATTAACCCACAAATTGAGCAATGAAATGGGGAGAATAGCGGAAGAGGAATGTGAAAAGTGCTGATGCAAAACAGAACATAGAAGGGGAAGTAACATCCCTCATGAGTGCTACCCAGGAATGAGCCCTGACCCAGGAATGTGTCCTCCTTCTTTCCCCAGGGACCTCCCTTCAGTGTGAGGTCTGTCACAGCATAGGAAAAAGCTGCTCTGGCCCCAAGAAAACCTGTAATGATGGTGAAGATACTTGTGGCATCATTCTGCATGAGGTCACGATGGGTAAGTGAGACATCCACTACGGCTGTGGGCCAGCGTGGCTTTCAGAGTGGGGCTGGGGATGGGTCTCTCTTCCCACCTCTGTCACTGGCCTTATGGTGAGTCCTTGGGTAAGCTGTTCATTTTCCCATTCACTGACAGAGGATCCAGATTTCAGGATGGTCTGGGATGGGAAAAGCTCTCTGTCTTGAGCAGCAGTGTCCTGCTGGGAGGGCTTGTTTCTTAGCTGTGGAGGGAAAGACCTAAACAGCACACTTAGGAGAAAACATTGGCTTTTAATTCTAAGGTGAGTAGTTGGGTTGAGAGGCTGGACCATGACAGACACAAGGCTGCTGGCATTTGGCAGTGAGAGTGCACTGGCCATGGGTGGAAGGAGAAACTGGCTTGAATCTGATTTCCTTATTTGAGCAGGGAAGGGGACACCAGGCAGACACGTGACACCACCAGGGCTGAGCTATTACCATGTCCTCATGGCTGGTAAGCCAAAGATGGGTGTTGAGCCCAGACCCAGCTGCACACTTGGTTGTACTAGTGGTGTGGCTTTGCCAATTGCCCAGCTTCAGTGGTGCGACTGTTGGCATTTAGACTGAAGGATGGCTTGTATCCTAATAGCTTTGGTGCTGGTGGCCCCAGTCCTCACCTTGTGCAAAACCACCCCTCATCCTTGAAGCCCTGGGTGGGCCTCAGTAGACTCCATGTAACTGTTCTGCTCCCTGTTACACCTTCTGGGTTTGGTTGCTGGGGAAGCCTAGACTTGCCTATGTGAGGATGCTTGTGGCTACAATGGACCTTGTGTCCTGTGGACTGTGCCTGGAGAAATGCGGGCTATGTGCCAGAGACACGTGGCTCACCCCATAAGCTCTGCAGCTGGGACATTCTAAGGTGTACCTCTGCAATAAGGCCTGCTGGCTGTGAGGTGTCACTCTCTTCTCCTGTCTTTAAGCACAATGTGGAGGAGAAATCCCTCACTAGTGTCTCCGATGTGATAGCTCCTCTGAGATTACCAAGATCACCGGTGCTGCTTTTAGGGGGGCTGCACCGTCCCCAGGTCCTGTTAGGCCCCCAGACAGCTGCCTAGCAGCTGCTGCTGTAGGAGCTAATGGGAGGGGAAAGGAGGTAACTTGGCTCTGCCTTCCGATTTATTGCAGGGGGGATGGCAATCCCTTCAGCCATCAAGTCCTGCCTGTCATCCAGCATGTGCCATCTAGGTCCTATCACCATGAACTATGGGAAGGTGAAAGGAAGGAGCCACTTGGCTTGCTGCACAGGCGACGACTGTCAAACTACCTCTGTCTCATGTAAGCTCTCTTGTTCCTTATACCTTGTCCCCTCTCTGCCCTGTCCCAAGGTGAGATCTTCCAGGCTAAGCCATCACTGGCTCGTTTCTCTACTTGCATCATTAAAACCAACTACAGCTCATCTTTTTCCTTCCAGTGCCACCTGAGAACAACGTGCCCAATGGATACCAGTGTCCTGCCTGTTACAGCGTGGACTCCTTCCAGTGTGGTAACGAAATTGTAAACTGCACTGGATCTGAAACCCAGTGTGTTGACCTTGCTGGGTTAATGAATTCCGGTAACTACCTTTTATCTGGGGCTGTCTCTCATCTTTTTGGTCTAAGATGAAGTCTAATCAGTCTAAGATGAAGCATCATAGGGAAATAAAAATGGGCAAAAATGATGAGTGAAAAAAAGAGTAAGAGACATGGAACTGAAAGGGAACTTGCTTAAAGGGGTGGCTTTTTTTCTCCTTCCTTCCCCATCATGCACACAAGACTGTTGGTTTTCCTCATATATGTTGGAATTGATAAACGGACACGTAATAAATTTGACCAAGACCCTGGAGCTGCTTGCCCTAGCTAGGATACATGAGGATGACACTTGATCTAAGCCAGTTGTCTATTTAGTGGAGCTTCAGGTGAAACCGATACTGAGCCATTGGCTTTCTCATGAGGTTGTACTGGCCGCTGGGGGTGAGACAACGTTTGTTGTAGTGTTGCCTCTGCTCCTAGAGAGCCAAGGACAGGTCCCTCCCCATGAATGCTGCAGCAGAATCTTTGGAGTGCTGACAGATCTTCCCTGCAAGGGAACTCCAGCCTTTGAATGTCTGCGGTCACCAGCAGCACGTAACACTCTCCCTCAGAAATCCTTTTCCTACACCTCAGGACCTGTTATTAGAGAGATGAAAGCAGACATCAAGGTCCATGGTTGCTCCTCTTTCCTTCCCTACTGCAGATAAAAGACTTCCATGTTTCATAGCAGTCCCACCTGTGCTCCAGCAGGCAGGAAAAATAATGTGGAAACTAAAGGCAGCAGCACCTGCTGTAAAAGCAGAATGGAAAAAAAAATTATCTTGTGTATGCTTATGGATGAAGTTTCTCTGAGCTGATAATATTGCTAGGTGATGATATGATGCCTGAAGATCCTTCCTGTATTTGTAGATGTGCTGTCCAAACCCTGAATTAGACAGTGTTCCACAGAGACAACATGAAGGAAAACAAACGTTTTTCTCAGTCACAGCAACAGAAATAGAGGGGTGGAATTAATTCAGTGTACGACTGAAATAAAAAATGCTCCTAACTTGTCTTGACTTGATTGATCACATGGTGTAAATGGAGCAAACCTGTGCAGTGTGATTAGCTGTGCAGGGGATGCAGTGCTGCAGGGCAGCAAGGGATGGTGAGGAACTAGTAAAGTGCCCTTAGACAGTATTTGGACTTGATATAAAAATGTCCTTCAGAATATTCCAGGCCTCCATAGCCTGTACAGCAGAGAAACATGAGGAGTGTGAGCAAAAGCAAACAACAGGAGGAAGAACACCTCAATGAGGAGTTAGGCACCCAGCAGCTTCTTGGGTCTCCTTCTCAGGTAGATGTTCTAGTGTTAGCAAACAACGAGTTCACGTTGCAGGCTCTCCCTCAGTAGGCATGTGAGCAGCGTTTCTCTGTTGGTTTGGCTAAATCCTGTAAGGCCTCAGAGAATGGACTTAGCTGAATAAATGTCTCAGCCTGTAATGTCTCTGAGATCTCTCACCCCCATGTTATATTTGGCTGAGATAATCATCCAGTTCAAATGCCATGAATGGATCAGAAAGAGGAGACAATGAGCCCCTGTAGTACTATCACACAGCCTCTTTGGTTTTGGAAGCTAGGCAAGGGTTGAACAGAAGAATTTTTAAAAGTGAGAAAGAAAACTATTAAAAAGCTTCTCAAATTTTAAGTTTAAAATGTCTAGGTTTAAAAGATATCATATTTATTTAGCAGAAAGAAAGAAAAGACAAACCCTTTACTTCAAGACAACCAAAGTGACCTTGCTGCTTCTCCAAATTTGTTCAAAGTGTAGGAACAGGCAGGAATGAGTTGGTCAGTTTGGAGCCAAGCGGATGTGTGGAATGGGCAATTCTTGGGGTGAAAATGGGGATCTTACTGATGAGGGAAAGAATAGCAAAGGAGATTGGTTCCTCTGACGCATGGCATTTACTTCTTCTCCTGTGTAGGTGGACTGTCTCTGAAAGCTGCCATGAAGGGTTGCACCACCATTTCTGAATGCAGTCTTGTAGGAGATGGAAAAAACAATCTGGGGATGATGGACGTAAAGTTAAAGCGGTTCCAATGTGAAACAGCTTCTCTTTTACCCATAGTGAGTTCTGCTTGTGCCTCTCCACACATCCTATTCCTCCTTGTCCTGTCAGGATTCATCTTGGAGAAGGTACTTTCCTGACTCTCACTAGTATTGGGTTAAGCAAAGCTCATGACAAACTCCAGCACTGGTTTGTTTTGAGTCATGTTTGCTGTGGCTTCTGTATGGGGAATTTGTTTTCAGATAAGCTCCTCTTTTATAATTTCACAGAATAAAGACAGCACTTGCACTTCTTTTGTCTCCTCATTGATTTAATGATTCAAAGCTTCATAGGTTCAATTGTGGTTGGTTTTGTGTTACATTTTCTGAGTGCTTTGTCCACACTGAGGCCAGGGGACACTGCAAGAGGTGCCCAGACACTGCATAGGCAAAGCTAGCTCTCAAGACTACCTCAGGATATCACTCAGGATAGAGTGATAACTGTCCACCATAGTCTCAAGACAAGTGATAAATCTCAAAGCCACTTTTCCGGGCTCTGAAAAGGACTGGTGGTGAGTTCCTGAGAGATTCATTCTGATTAGAGAGGTAGCTTTCCCCTCTTCCCCCCTTTCTATCCTATTTGTTCGTGGTAGGAGGAGTCCATCAGCTGAGAGGGCTGCCTCTGGCCTCTGTAGGAGAGAGTCAGCAACCCTTTCCTACAAGCAAACTGCTCCTGGCAAGAGCTTTTCTCCTCATGGTTACTTTTCTTGCTCTACCAGATACCCACCCATTCTGTGTTAGTTTCCATGCTTATCTGGAATAAATGTTTACCTTAGGAAGGTTTAATTTCATAATATAAGCAGTTTTCTATAGTGACAAACTGCTGGGCATCCAAGTAATGAGAAGCATTAGCTCCATGCCTATTTCCCTTCTGTTAGCCAAACTACAGCCATAACTGGCACACTTTCCCCTCTTCTACATTCGCCATGACCTGGTTGTTCTGTTCCAGTCACCATCTGCTCTAGTGGGTCTCCTCAGGTTGGTCCCACAGGTTGGTCCCACACAAAGGCACTGAAGAAAAGCAGCACATGAGGCAGCACTGCTGTACCTGGGATGCAGTTTGACCTGTGGGCAAAAGGATATAGCAGTGAGAGCTCTAGGAGGTGCTGGGGTAAGTGTGTAGGAGGGGTGTTAGCAAGCTTCAGTGTTTCACTATGTATCTGTTCCTAGATGAGTGGCCCATTTTTGGAGCAGACTACAGGATTATTAAATAAAGCGCAGTATTGTGCCTATCCTTAGTGGCCCTGGCTCACAATGCAATTGTCCAGTGTTCTGGATGTGGAGTTACAGTAATCAAGCACTGCAATCGTATCTCCTAGTTCAATGCTGTGGCAGAAAGCACTATGAAAAGCCTTGGCTGCTGAAATCAGACTACAATGTGTGGTAGTAGTGGGAAGGCTACACCTACATACATACATATGAATATATATGTGATCAACTTCTAACCTGCAGTATGGGGATTGAATGTTCTTGCCATTTCTGTCTCCCCAAGACATTCTCTTCATTCCCAACAGGATGAAACTCCTAGTAGTCCCACCAAATTGTTTGGGAGAGAATTTCACCTTATCTATTATAATAGAGGGGTGTGGGTCTGACAGTCAAAATTAACTTTTGGGGTAGGGAGTGAACTAATGATACAGATTTAATGCTGGGATAAGAGCCTAGTTATGCTCAGTTAATTATTTTCAGGGCCTGTGCAACTACAGTGTGGATGTTAGAGAGGGAATACAGCTCCCCTTCATGGTGTAACAACACACTGATACCACAGCAACCCACTTAAGCATTTTTCCAAATCTGATAACAACCTGGAATTGAAAAAATTCTCTATCTATGCAAGCACATTATCCCTGAACACACCTCTTGCACATTCATGCAGAACATTACATTACTGTCCGTGGCACCCCCGTGGCAGATCTTGATCCGCTTCGATGGCTCAGCCCTTCACTTTCTGTTTGTTCCACCTTGACCCGTGATGCTATCGGAACAGAAAAGCTAAATGGGTTTGCTCAGCCTGGTCAAGACTTGGATGAGACATGTCCAGAGAGCCATGGTGCCAATATGGTATTTAGGGGAGGATAAACAGGAGGAGAGCAGGCAGCAATGTTTCTGACAAGGGTTTGTGGTGCATAGGGGAGAAGCATCCCAGTTTGGCTTCTGACTCAATGTTGGGGCAAAGCTGCTGCATCTGTGGCTGTATAAATGGGGAAGTGATGAATGGATACACACATCTTTATGACTGATACGCTAATGCTTGTCCCTGTTTCAGCATCACATTTTTAAAGGCCATTA
>NW_008595550.1:112103-112623 GCF_000691845.1 Merops nubicus
AGTGAAATGAAATGCCTTACAGTGCAAGTCTTCAGGAGCATAAGCCTGTGATCTTATGGAAAAAAAGAGAAGTTGCTTGTTTACAGGCTATAAACACACTCATATGGAATGATAAGAACTTAAAGGGCTCTTTTATGTATGAGAGCACAGCAGAAAGCTGACAAATCCAGAGGAGAAATGATCACACCATCAATGTGCACAGACTGCAGCCATTAGAGCAAAGGGGTCATCAGCTTTTGATGTCTGCAAATCTGGCATGAAAGCCTTTCAGAAGTGGATGCTTCAGCTGCAGACTAAAACAGTTGAAGCAAAGCTGGAAGAAACATGATAAACCAGGGTGTGGAGGAAGGTGATGAGATGATGAACCCTTCTGATATCAAACCTGGCTCCTGGGGAGGGAGATAATGCTGGAGTGTGTTCAGAAAATACCTGGTGGCGCCAATTTACAAAACCAAATCAAACGATGAAATCCTGGTATCCTGAGCAAGGAATGGTGAATGAGCAACACTTGCCTCTAAGT
>NW_008595551.1:0-4435 GCF_000691845.1 Merops nubicus
AAATGATTCTATGATTCTATGATTTTTCTGTAGGTGTTCATTTTCCTGGTCAATTAGTATGATACACTCCAGTTCCCATCCACTGACTTACTGGGTGTCTACAGCAGCCTGAAATTCAAAGAACTCTTAAGCCAGTATAAATATTACACAGATGACTTCACAAATCTGAAAGCAGCAGCTCCCACGTTTTCCTAAACTTCTTATCTGCTTTGGAATTTCATCCAAGGATCAGTCATAGCAGAGGTTGCTATGAAAGGCCATTATGTAGAGAAACTGAAAAATCTTAATCCTTAGTAAACCTGCTAACAACCTTTTCACATTAGAGAAAGAGAAACAAAGGCATCTAAAGGTTAAATGATTTCACTATCATTTGTTAATGTAACAAATACAGCTATAAATGGTATGACTTAGAATTTCTAGGGTGCCTCTGTTGCTAGTTTTTTTGTGGTCATGGTGTTGCAGATGGACGTACACTGCAGTAAGCAAGTACTGTACCTATAAAGCTTCACTGAGGGGTTCATGATGTGAACACTGAAGAAAAGCATAGGAAGGATTTTCCTGCATTGTGTTTTGCATCATCAGGATTCAAAGAGAGCTTCAATGCCTTTATCTTTTCTGGTAGATCTGCTGTTAAAACATCTAGGATATGAATGCCTTTTTAGCCTTTAAGTCACTGCTTACGCTTTGTCTTCTTAATTTGTCTTAAAGATCAGTATGCAAAACTGTACATAAAATTATATTTTGCCAATATACTCTGAACTTTTTTCTAGGACATAAATGGGTGTGTGTACATGTGAATATGTACATAGTTAGGTATGAAAAAGACCTATGTGGAGCTTTCCTCAGTTCATCTGGATTCTCAATCTCACCTTTAGTTTCTACACTGCTTCCCTGAGAAATGCAGTGGAAGAGAAATAATCTATACCACATGGTCAACAGGCTTAAGGTTTTACAGAGAAAAGGTTTTTGAAGTCAGACATCCCTAACTGAAAATACCCTGTTTCTACTGCTTCATTAACTCCTTGCTGTGGGTGGTTAGTCAGTGTTTTCTAGATTTGAGCACCACAGACACCTTAAGCTGCCACTTAGAGAGCAGCATTGCTTGAGCATGTGTCATTCGAGTCACTGTGAACACTACTGGAAAGACCAAATTTAACTGCACCTTTCAAGAATTTGGTAGCCCACCGGCTGGGCTTATGAAATGGTGTCAAAGCCTGTCAAGAAATATTGCTTGATTAATAGAAATCATCTTGTGCATTAGTTATGTCTTTTCCCCAGACTAAAGGTGTTAATCTTCATTCTGGATGTGGAAAGTCATAGCCTGTGTAGTAAAACATGGGCCAAATCCAGGAAATGAAGACACAGGTCTGATCTCCAATATTTATAGAAACATAGAATCCTTTAGGTTGGAAGGGACCTTCAAGATCATCAAGTCCAACCATTGAGCCATTAGGGCTCCAAAGTCCTCTGCTAAAACAGATCAGAATCTGTCAGGGTTGGAAGGGACCACAATATCTCATCCCCAGACTGCAAATTCAAGATCTGTTTCATTTTAACTGTGGTTAATATAATGAACATGAATAACAAATATCTCTAACAGCTGGAAAGAGGACATTTTAACTAAAAAAACATTAAATGGATGTGTTATAGTAGCCTGCAGAGTACTCTCGAAAGAGCTGGTAAGGCTTGTTCTTAGGAACAATAATTTTATAGCACCTCTTTTCCGTTTGTTTCCAACTTTGCTCTATCAACCAATATTTTTTTTTTCCTCATCCCTTTCCCTCTCTGAAGACTTTTCTGGTAGCAAAGGAGTGTTCTTCTTGACACTTGTTTCCTGTTTGGCTTTCTAACACAAGGGTAAAGGCTGCAGTGTGGTCTTTCAGACTAAATCCTCCCAAGGAACTGAGAATAGCAGCACGCGTTTGGTTAGCTCTAGGCAGGCAAAAGCTGAACTGAAGTGATATGGAGTAAAGGCTCAGCTGGATGACAGCAGGTAAGTAATTTTAAATTGTCTGAAGATTTGGATCTGGACTTCAGTGAAAGCATCAGGAACGACATTTTGGCTGTCTAGAAAATAAAATTCCCATAGGCTTAGTTTCTGCTCATGAAACATAGGTACCTCTTCAATTGCTTTGCTATTTGACAGCATTTCTAGCAGAGCTCTGGATATAAGATTGTGTGCTGCTTACTTGGTTTGATTTTGGGCCAGTCTGCTGCTTCTATCCTGTGGTCTTCGTACTGTTTGCCAGAATATGCAAACAGGTAGCGGCTGATTTCTGCTCGTCCTCGCAGATTGAAGTATGTCAGCTTGTACTGTGGCATGCTGGAAACCTGAAAGGGAAGACACCATGTTGCTTTAGATAGAAGTAACTCAACTCCTTTCTGCAAAAGTGCACTGTATGCTTGTTTTTGAAAGTCATGCTTGTACAATGCAAAGGACATATTCCACTCAGCCACGGTGTGTTAGACTTTCCAATCATTGCATCAGTTGCACATTTTTTTAGGCATTTGTCTACTACACTAATCAGATGTGGACAATAACAGTTAAACCTGCAGTTCCATCCTGTGTATCCCCAAAAAGACAGATTGTTTTTTTTTCCAGACACATTAAGAACTTTCAGGTTCTTTTTATCTTTCTTGTGTCCCCAAACTCAGGCCAGTTCTATAAAGTGTTTTCAGAGTGCGAATCTAAAATCATGTACTGTAACAGAAAATAGTAGCTGTCTTGAGCAGAAATTTTGTTCAAGCTTGCCCTGCTCATCTTCTGTTACTTAGGAAGACCTTCATCCAAGAGCAAACCATAAGAACTGTTAAATGGTTACTGAGAAATATCGCAACTATTACCCTAGTTGTGCAGGCAATCAACCCAAGTTATTTTAGAAGGAATATTTGCTATGGAAACCAGTTTGCACTGTTGTTTTGAGAAAATCATCACAAAATTCTTGGTTTCTTGTACAGAAGTTGAAATGACTTTGTTAGATTTTAATGTGACTTCCTCTCTCTCCCCTCCCTTCAGTTCTAGTTAAGAATCATGTAACTGGAAGGCTCTTATTTATTTCTGAGTGCAACAGGCAACAAAACAAAATACTTGAGACTTTGATTCTGCAACAAGGATGGCACAAGAAAGGTGAACAGCTAAGGCCACTTCAAACCAAAAGTAAGCTTTTAAAATCTGCACATAGCACTTTAATTAGACAAATCTCAAAGATGAGCTGAGATTTATATGTACTGGCTAAAGGAAACTAAAAGAACCGTCCACCTCCTCACCCAAAGCAAAACCCTTTCTCATTTTAGCCTTGGAGTAGACCTTGCATATCATTTACTGTTATTTTATATCTGTCATATTCAGAGTGTTAGTAATAAAGCATGAAACGCAAATCATCTACATTAGGAAAGAGAGGGAACATGTCAGTTCTTTCGGTAAGTGTTACTACATAATCTTTCAACAGAAATGATCTCCTATTTAGACATCTTGCCTTTGAAAAGATCTTGTTGAGGGTGGATGTACCATCAGCTTTCACTTTAGAGGGAGAGGCTCTTTGTTCTGAAACTGGGAAAGCTTGTGCTTAACTCCCACTGAAAAGAGCAAACTGTCTTTGCTACTTTATTTTCAAAAGTCAAAACATCTACTATTGTCCTGAGAGTAGCAAAGATAAAAAAAGAATAAATTAAAAAATCATAGCAGATAGGCACACTTGAAGCTGCTTAATTTATCATGAAATTACCTGTTCCCCTACAGCACACAGCAGAATCAGAACAAATTATAGTAAATGGAGATTTTTTCACAGCTGATGGCCCAGCAGAGGAGCAGGAGCAGAGATGCAGAGTTACCAGTGGAGAGATCTACAAGTGCTTCAAAACAAAGACACCACTACAAGCGTGTTTCTTTGCAGTGTATGAAGCTGCAGACAAAGTTAGTTACATTAGAATTTGATTAGTTTTCTCTGTGTGTTAATGAACAGAAAATACATTTGTCTGCTACTTGGCCAATGCAGCTCACAGATTGAAGGTGTAGCTGTTTCTCTAAAGGAGACATTTCGATAATTCCAGATTTTTTGAGCATGTTTCAGGCAAGTGGAAAAACTTTGCTACTGTATTTTCAAATGTTGTGCCCAGATTTATTACTACTTATGGCGAAGCCGTGTTCACAGCGGGACAGCGGCAGCGGCACTCTCTGCTGCTGAGAACGGAGCTTTTCGCCTCCATTTTGGAGGCTTCCTGAGGAGGATGGGGGGTACCTGACAGGGGGAGTCGAGGCAGGGGGGAAGGGACCCGGCAGCTCTCGTGAGAGCCGGCAGCTCGCGCGAGAGTCCGAGAGCACTACGTGGCAGGGGCGTTTCTGGGGACCCAGCGGCAGAGTCAAACGCGGCAAACAAAAACCCTAATAAACAAATAAACACCCCCCCCAAAAAAAAAGACAGCAATGGTTGTTACC
>NW_008595552.1:0-5553 GCF_000691845.1 Merops nubicus
GCTTAACCCTGGTAACAACCATTGCTGATTTGGTTTTTTGGGTTTATTTGTTTATTAGGTTGTTTGTTTGTTTGTTTTTTCTTCTTTTTCTTTTCTTTTTCCCTCCCCCACTGGCTTGCTCCCACATCTGTCTCGCTGTGAACACGGGTTCGCCGCATCTGAATCTGCCGCTGGCTCCCCGGGCACGCCCCTGCCACGTGGTCCTCTCGGACTCTCCCGAGAGCTGCCGGGTCCCCTCCCCCCTGCCTCGGCTCCCCCCGTCATTGCTCAGCCTTAACCACAAAAAATAGTAAGAAAGTGAATTAGCCCAATACAGTGTAGCTCAAAAAAATTACTCGTCTATAGGGTTTGTCATAATGGCATCTGGGACTGTCAAAACTGGCAGCTGAGATGCTACAGGATGAAGTTCTGAAAAATATGTACATTCTGAACTCAAGCCAAGTTTAACTATTTTCTGTACTTCTAATTCTCAATATCAAATTCTTTGCAGGATGTTATAAGACACAAACTCATTCAAATCAAATTAGAACTTCAGTTGACAGAAGTCTCCACTCCACTGATTTTGATGGATAACAGCAAGCCAGTAAAGATTCCGTCCCAACTATTAAACATGGAGTTTAACAAATAACATTGGCCTAAATTTAAGATTCAAGTTGGGAAGTAACTGAGGGACTATGGTATTCCTAGAAGAAAACATTTTTACAATTAATAGTTTCCTTTGCTGGACTTTTAATTATTTTGATAATGCTTTTTAAAAGCATTTTCCCTTTTCTGTTTTTAATGTGCTGAGCTGCTTTTTGTGAACACCAAAATTTGAATTTAATTGTAATTCCAGAAATATTAAGTCTACACTCACTACTTCTATGCAGCATGTCACTTCATATTTCTTTCCTCTTATATATGGAACTGTGCCAAAATTAATTTTAGGACTGTGCACATTTTTTAAAAATATACTAAAATCTTAACAGCTGACAAATGTAATTTAATTTAATTTCTCCCATCCTCTAAAAATCCTACAGAAAATTATTTCATGCAAACTGTATCATTCACTTTTTTTCACAAGGATGTTTTTAGGAGCAACACTGTTGAGAATTTCCCATTTCCAGAGAATTCTCTGTAATTCAGAGCAGATTACAAACTTCATGAAAACAAACACACACACCCCAAAGATCAACCCTGACAGTAAACACAAGGAGGAAACAATAAAAGTGAAGACAGGTAGGTATAAAGTCAAGTGTTACAGAGAAGACTATAGTTCCTAAGAGAGATATGTTCTCCAGGTGGTTTAGTACTGAAGGCAAAACACTACTCTTCAGATGCATTTTATGCTTCCTCAAGAGAAGAAATCCAGCATTTCCCTCCATTTCTGCACTCCCTGTTTCCCACGAGTATTGCTCTCAACTTAGGAGACACACATAACTGGTCATCCCTCTCCCACGCTCGCTTGCGTTCCTCTTCCAGAGAGCACATTACCTACATAACTTCCAACCATTTACTGACTCATCAAACATGTTGTCAAGCCTCATAACTCTCACCAGAAGTAAACTGCTTCCTTCGTATGCATTCAGCCTTTATTGCATGAACTGGCTTTTTTCTTTAATGACCTGAATTTGGAGACACAGATACTCATGCTGTTGTAGTATACATTATTGTATATAGCTATTGTAGTGTACATTATTTCTCTGATACATTTTCTAGGTAAGAGGTGATTAACTGCTGGAAGAATTTTATGTAGAACTGCTCGCTATTTGCAAACAAATATTACTGTTATAGCCATACTATCCAGGACAAAGTGCCTTAGGGAATTCTTTTAGTTAACTGTTTCACAAAACACATAATATTTTGTCTAATTTTATACTGTAAAACAAAACAACACAACTTATGCATCCAGCTATTCTTTAGCATTAAAGTCATAAAAGGCATGTTGCTTTTACTAGTAGTTTGACCCGTTTCAAGATTAGCAAATACTGAATTTTTCATGAAATTTCTTTTAATTGTCTCGTAGTATGTTAATAGAGGACATCTTTCTTTCTTTCTTGTCCTGTCCAGCATCCTATGCATGAAAAAGAAATACAGGTATAAGAGACAGCCTGGGAGGCCAGAGATGAGACAGCAGTACTTGCTGGTGAAGCTTGAGTTGTGAATCTTTATCTGGGCTGCTGCTATCTGGAGTTTATCCTGTGTATCTTGAATGCTTTCATCTTCCTTACTGTATTTTTCATCCATATATTCATTACAGCTCTCTCACTGTGAAAAAGTCACTGATGCTTAAGTCTTCTGTCTCTGGCAGACAGCACAATCTATTATACACAATCTTTCCTAATGCTTAAAGTTTACTCATGAGACAAACTGGAGTCTTGATGTAAGCTGGAACACAACCCTAAAATGAAATCTATTCTCGGCTGCTTAGATGAGGGATGAATTGAAATCCAGGTGTACTAAAGTGTAGCTAAAGAAAGTTTGCTGGGCACAATAATCAAACAATTTCTTGTTATTCTTTCCTAGATAACTTTCCTGAGACACTGTTTCTAACTCAACCAGGTCCTATATATATATATAATTTTTTTTTTTTTAATAATCTTCTGGCCCTTAGGCATAGCCTATAACTAAGAAATACATTATTAGGCTGGACTTGGGTCTACTTTGAGCTTTTATTCTATTTTCTGAATTTCTTTTGCAAAGAAATTCTCTTTCATTGTGGAAATTTAAGAGCAAGCCCAATGCTTAAAAGTCTCAAAGATGTTAGCCATATAATTACATACCAGAGCATGACAGAAATCATACAAAGATCAGAAGAAAACCTCAAAAGAACTCATCTGAAGGAACAGTTTCCAAACTTGGCAGTATTTTACATTACAAGACAGAACATTAATAATATGTCACAGGTGAGGTGCAGGTGAAGAATTTAGATTGGAGGGTTAATAACATCATTTCCACATCATATTAAGTGACCTCAACCAACCTCAGCTGTGCTTGTACAGCCAGAAGAGGTCAAGCATTTTAGTTTGTCCAAATAATGAAACACACCTCAAACACTGCTTTCTTCCTCTGCTAGGGAAATCCATAAATGAAAGGATGAAATATTTCTTATGGCTAACTGGGATACTGTAAAAATATGAAATTATATAAAATATTTCTCTTTTCTCATAGCAAATACACTAACTTCTGAGTAGAGGCCTTTGTATCTGAAGACAAATCTCCTTGGACTACAAGTGAATAGGAAAAACAGAATCTGCCCTGTGCTTCCAATCCAAAGAGGGTCTGAAAACACTGTAGAGTGTGATTATGTAGTTTATGTAGAATGCGTGTAAAAAGTGCTTGGCCTTTAATGGACCACAGTCAAACTTCAAGTTCAGTGAATCTCAGCACAATTTCTACCTACTTTAATTCAAAATGATTTTATTAGGTCAGTGGAATTTCAGTCATTTACATCAGCTCTAACATGCTGAGGGACAAAATTCAGAAAGACCTACAAGGACCTTTGTTAAGTACACAGACACAGCAAGCCACACGTGTTGTCTTGTATGGCCTCACTGAATTTGGAGATGAAAGAGGTCAAGTTCAGCCATTTTAACATACATGTCAGGTCTCTGCTAAGCCACTGTAGTAAAATAATATTAAGGATCACGTTAGAAATTATGGGATAAAAATGCAAATTGAAAGCTTCTCTTTCCATCACTTCTATTCTAGCTTGGTGCATGGAAGATGAAGCCTACATGAAATGTTAGATGTAAAAAGTGAGGCATATGTAAAACAGTTCTTCCATCAAATAAGCAAGCGATCCTGTTTTCCTGAAAGTACTCCAGCAGTCATGGTGGGTTTTCCTGTTATCTGATGCCATAGCAACAACAATCCATTTTAAAAATTGTAGTAAGAAGGTAATATATTATCATGACAGCTGTGTTAAATGACTGCCTCTCCTGTGTTATGCTCTTGACTTTACACAACAATGTTAAGATGTTTTTTAACCAAGTTTTCAAGATGAAAATAAGATGGTGTCAAAATATTTTTTCTAACCAATCAGCACTATTGAAAAACATTACTGAGCTTTGTGTTTCCATGACAACTAGTCTCAAATGTTACAAAACTGCACCAAATTTACTTATAAAGAAGAGCTCTGACAGGAAAAATGGATTCATGCAACATACTATAGCATATAAACTCACACATGCAATGTACACTCTCTCTTTATCGGTATAATTATAGTCTTGTAGATTTGCATTTCTTGAACTTCTCATGTTTGGAAGGGACATAATATATTTTGTTTCTTCTCTTTTTAAACAGGATACAGATTTAGCTATGAATCATTGATTACGCAGTAGCCACAAAACCCTCTAAACACAAGAACTTGAAACTACTACTTATTCCCATCAAACAAAGCAGGGGCAATTCTGGCCTGGATGGATAGCTATACAATTAAAAGGGGAAAAAAAAAATACATTGTTCTATTGTTTCCCTGTGGTTTTTTTCCCCTCATTATTTGCACCACCATCAACAGCTGAGAAACTCAACTTCATGACTTCTGCTAAAGACAACTCATCTTCTTATTCCAATGATTCGTGGCTAAGGAAGATAATCCCCTTAATATACTGGCAGAGATGCCTTATCAAACAGTCTGTTATGGGATTAATGATTTATTATCAAGTCTGAAATCATTCAGATTAGTGGCGCAGTGTGATTAGTGGAATAAACATCATCAGAGTATTATAAACCAAAAACAAAATTTCATTTATAGAGGATTTGCAAATAAGCAATTACAAATTACAATCCATTTACAATGGATTACTGTGTACTTTAAGAGGGCTTTTTTATTAACAGTAGATGGGGGAAAAAAAAAATGGATTTCCAGTACTATTCCACCTACCCTGTTAGTAACAAACTCTTAAAGCACACTGTAAAATAATAATGACTGTGCTTAAATTAGGTATCCTTTGACAATTAACTTGAACTTTATAAAGTAGTACTACCCTTTTTCAGTAACACTGCCATATGCATGTTCAGGGACTGAGAGAACTACAAAAGGAATCAGAAAAAGGGGGGGTTACAACCTGTATGAAGTGAAGTGGAAGTCAAGGATTTGGAATAATGATTAACTTTTAAATGACTATAGAATATTCTCCTAACTCACCTTACCGCAGATGTGACTTTCTTTTGATTAGAAAAAAAGATTTTTGATGTCACTAACAAATGAGTTCAAAGTCGGTCGGAATCTCGGTTTTAATTGGTTGACATAACCCAAGCTGGTACTTTATTACTATATGGACATCAAATCAAAAATAAAAGAGATGTCAAAGAGTTGCTACATACTTGGTTCTTTATTAATAGACTTTATTACATCTGTCACTCTTGTGACCTCCACTAGAAACATTAAAGAACAGTATTTTTCATTACTAAAACAGAATGAGAAAACTCAGAATTTGTGAGCGTTTTCTAGAGGTTCATTTCACGACTGGTATTGCTTTGAGTACAGTAATCAATCTTTCAGAAAGTGCCTTTAAAAAGTTATGGTTCCTTTCTACTCTGTCTAGGATACTGTGGGACAGGGTGTTGAAA
>NW_008595552.1:5584-30930 GCF_000691845.1 Merops nubicus
CCCTCCCCACATGGCAAAGCAACAACTCGGGACAGTCATTCCAAATGATTCCTACGCAAATCGTTAAATGAGAAAAGATTCTCAAACCCTGACACGTTCAAGTGATTTGTCTGCCTAGTTGGCAAGTTCGGGTGAAAGACAATTCTATGGCAAAGAAAAGGATTCAATGAAGCACGCTGTGATCAATCTAAATGAAGTATGAAACATAAAACGTTTCTCTGCATTGATTTCACTACATCTTGCAATAATCATTCCAGCCTCCTTGATTGACTCTTAAAATTACAGCACACATTTTTCAGAGGGACTTGTCTATACCATCAACTGTGTTCTGGCACAAAGTACCTGTTATTAAGTATCCTTTAGAGACTGAGGTTAAATCCCCATAAAAAAAGGCCAGATAAAACATGTTCAAGGTTCTGCCTGGATGATAGAAATAGCAACAAACAAACTCCCACACAGAATGAGGAATTCTGAGAAAATGACATTGTTTTATAAGGATAAAAGGATTTGCTTTGGAACCTTGTCTTAATGTTGACTTGATTACTGAATTGGTCTCTCTGTCAGATGCACACAAGGCCCTGGCACTCACTCTTGGCAATATTCTTATAATCTTAGAAAGAAATAGCACTAATTTCTATTTAAAATTACAGTCCACAAATAGATCACTGTTTACCAAATAATTAACTAGCAGAGCATTCTGAGAGTTAGGTAACTATAACCACACATGCTCCACAGATGGAAGAAACAGCTAAAGAAACCTAAGCGCAGTTTTTCACACAACAGCAGCATCAGAAAACAGTTAATGTACTTTTTGATCTCCCAAAACGGAAAAAACTGTAGTGAAAAAATGGTGAAATTTTGCCTTTTTTCCTAATTGCTTTAAGTGCTTGGGATGTCAAAACCACATGAACGCTGCTTTCCTTTGTTCAGCTGCAAAAGCAACTTCGTTTGCTCCTGCACATGGGGAACCAGCCAAGACAAGTGTCAACAGCTGTATTTCTGTACAAGGTCCTGAGTCACTATACTCAATATAAGACAGTTTCCACTTTCAGAACCTCTTGGAGAAAGCAAAATTGTTTGGGATTTAAAAATCAAAATGAAACAAAAATTTCCTGATTCTGCAGCTAGCTTTTAATCCTAAATGCCTGTCTCAATTAAAAAAAAAAAAAAAAAAAAAGTAAGACCATGCAAAATAAATATTCAACCACTGAAACTGATAGAAAAGTAACAAACATTTCTGGTGGTTAACTCAACCTTCTCACTGCCTTGCACTTCTTGTCTGGAAAGAGACAACGAATGTCATTTCCAAGAAATCTTCTCTACGCGATGCATGACTTGGAGACCTCCACTATGTCTCAGCCGTCCTTTCTCCTGGCTGAAGCATCTTGGTCTGTATCGTTAGTCCTTGTATGGAAGTCATTCCATAAAATTAAACACCAGTTTCAGCTTTTTCTGCAGCTTTCATTATACTATGCCCTTTTTTAAATGGCAAAAAAAGTACATAAAGTATTCAAAACGCACGGGCACCACAGATTTACAAAACAGCTTAACTATGTTCCCTGTTTATTTTTTATTCCTTTCAGATAAATCCCAACGGTTGAGATTCTTCTGGGGCATTTTCTGAGAACTGAGCTAAAGTTTCCCCAGCGTGATTCAATAAGTTAATCCATTTTACTGTGTTAATGATTTCAACAAGAAAAACATCATCCCCCTGAACCTCCTATGGCAACATGGCACCTACTCTCTGCCTGCACTGCCAGGAACAAATGTGCTGTTGGGTTTATTAATGTTACCTAAAGCAATCTGTTGGCCTCGCTATCTCCAGCAAGTGGGCATGCCAAATTCACAAGAAAAATAATTGCTTTAATGCCTTTGCCTTGTTTGGATCTTCATTTCAGTAACTGCTCCCTCAAAATCTGAGAAATGAATTTCACTCCCTAGCTGAATACTAAAAAAAGAAAATATAATAAAAACCCCACTGTTCTTTCTCAGCCTTTACAGTAAAATATTCTCTACCGTCATCAACACATAAGTAAACAACAAATACTAAACTTCTTTTATATGTGGGCCATTTAACTTTCTTCTACATTCCTGAAATGACTTCACCCCACCTGCAGCCTTGCCAAGTCACTAAGACAAATTAAAGAGGAGGGACATTTTCTAAGTTTAACATATTCTTGCCTTTGCACTGTGCAAGACTTAGCACCTTCTCACAATTACTCTTGGGGATAAGGCAGAAGGAAGGGATGGTTTGTTTTTTTACAAATAGCCCTACAAACTTTTTTTATCAGTCTGACCAGACAGTCTGGTCTCTACTTGCCGATATCTATGATCACATTTCAAATACAATAATTAATTGCAAGAATTATAACCACACTGAAATAAAAGGTAAAGCCAGATGCTCCCTTAAAAATTATGCACAGGGTCATGTTCACTGCTGTCTGCTGTCCAGAGTCTTGCAAAAGGCCTGGGAGGAGTATCCACTCCAGGGACTGCCCAATGCCACCACCTCAGAGCTACCTCATGAAACTTTTGGAACACAGATGGAATTCTGCAGAGATGTGGAAGCACACACAGAATAGGCTGAAGTGAGCTAAATGCAAAACCAAAAGTTTGGCAGCTCAAGACAATTATTGTGTAGCCTTTTGTGCAAATTAAGCACTTCTTGGGGTTGATGAATGCTACATTTGTAGAGAATTCTTAAAGACACTTGTGGATAAAAATCACATGCTGGACTTGGGTCTAAGGTAATCATTGGAGAGACAGCAGTAGTAGAAGCATGAAATCTTCTGGAATATCTTATGCTAAGCAACATATCTTATATGTTTCAGTACATCTTAATATCATAAGTTTCAGCATTTTGAAACTCAAAATATTCTTAATGCCATGTTCAGAATCAGACCCACACTGAAGTCATTCCTCTGCCTTTCACAGGCCTTTAAATGTGGCCAGGCAATTGAAAGGAAACAGTTTCAATTAGAGCAATTTTTATAGGCAAGTTATAAATCTCTAAAACCAAGAGTTTATAATAGCAACACCAACATAACTGTAATACAGCTTCACTGTAATAAATCAGTTGCTTGTCCTGCAAGTCACATTCTATAAACCAGAAATTTGGAATGTAAACCTCAGCACTTGTTCATAAATCAGCACAGTACTGATCAACACTAGGAATAATATTTTGACAGTAAATCACATTTGGCAAAGATATTCTCCTGTGTTCATTCACTTAAAAATTGCTTAAAGTTATTATTTCAGAGCTTCTCCCTGCGAGTGACCCAAGTGCATGTGTAGCTAGCAAGAGCCAGGGACACAGTTGCCCCCACACCACATCAGCCAGCTCTGGATGCTTACAGGGGATGGTTTGTAAAGATGTGTCTGTCACTGAAGTGTCACAACAGCAGTTGGTAGCCAAACAGGCACATGATACCATCAACGCCCCAGGCTCCCGCATGCTCCACGTGCCTACCCCAAGAGCCAGTGTTCTTGCTAAGCAGTTGAAGGCCACGCAACCATGTTCCCACCACACTCAAGTGTCTGAACAGGAACAGGAGGTACACGCAGAGCCTCACTAATACCTCTGCTGGTTCTTCAGACCTGTCTGAACAACCAATGTCCACCTAAAATGTAGAACAGGCAGGGGATGCATAGGGAAATGCATTTAATAGGGTAAAACCATGAAGCTGAAAGCCAGAACTAGGCTGTCACCATTTTTGGTTCATTAGTTACTATCCAGCTTAATGCTACAGGTCTTGTAACCTCATCTCTTCATTAATAACCACCATTTTCAAATATACATATCAAAAGTTGTGCTTTAAAAGGAAGAAAACACGAATACAAGATGTATTCTGGTTTATTTTCTCGTTTCCCAGTGCAAATTTGCCAATGGTTTTCTTCAAAACAAACAAATGGAAAAAAACTGTGAAACTGAATTTCCAACTTGTGAAACCTTCTTTACTAGAGTGAGAATGGCACTTTCTAGATAACGCTCCTTCCCAGCACACATTTAATGTGATGTGTATTTCTAAGTGAAAGCTCTTTATCTCTTCAGTGCAATCAATAAACACACACATGCAAATGTTCATTTAGAGCATTCTAATAATGTTCTGTGTTTACTGAACTCAGGAAGGGCCATCGGGGTTCAAGCTTAACTTTTCTTCACTCCACCCTTTGATACACATGAAACTATTGCTGAAAAATACCATTCTGCAGCAATAAACAGCAATGCAGAATGAAATGTTTCTTTCTGTAGAATTATTTAATAGCTTTAAATTATTATTTCACGTTATGCTAACATAAACAAACCAGTGCAATCTCTGAGAGTTACGGACTGACTTTGCTTGTTTTCTTGAACTCCACCCAATTCTATAGTTCTATGATCATGAGATGGAGATTTCTCCTGTGGAAATACCTAACTTCCAAAAGGCAAACCTGATACCACCACAGAAAGTATTGCACCACAAGAATACAGTTCCTATTCCTAACACTGTTGTCTCTTCGGTTTACAGGAGTAACACACAGGCACTGACTTGAAAAGAGAACTAAGTTACAAACCAAACTTATTCCCTCTCCGCCTACTTGCAATTCTAGTGGCTAAAATGAGAAAAGAAATTAATGCCATTAAAAAAACATCTCCAAATCTCTCAAGAACTTTGTACATGCAGAGTGGGACTCCAGGAGTGCCACAGTGTTTGCTTTTGAAGAGCACACTCCAAACATGCCTGTCACTGCCTTTCCCAGGGCACTCCAGACACAACTAAATGAGCAAATAAGGGGCGGGGGGGACTCTGTGGAGACATTAATCTTAATAACATGGTGCTGTACAGTCGACCAACAACTGAGAAAGCTTGATATAATCCTTTTGCTCCATTATCTTCTTCAGAGGCTTCCTGGGCAAGCACATATTGGTCATAATATTTCACAGCAGTTATCAGAAACGAGGCATTTAGACAGTGTTGCAGCACACCCCCCGGATCACTGTGAGCTCGTACTCTGGAGGCAGGAGAACACTTCTGCAGGATTATGGATGATGAATTACAAAACTGGCTTATCCAGAAAACTAATACACAAATGAGAGAAAGATAAATTAACTAGAATATCATGTGGAATCCTTGTGTAATTACAAGTTCAGATAGCAAGACTGATATGAAGTCCCTAGTGAAGCAGTGTTTTCATATCGGATTTTTGAGTAGCGAACTAGCCTAGTGTGATCTGCTAAAAAAAAATCCTCTATTTTCCCTCTAGTGGCTTTCAGAGTTGTGGCTGAGGTTCTAGTATCTGTGATTTGTTTGTAAGATCAGTCTTAACACAACACAGACTGCCTAGGTTAGAATAATTTTACAAATTTACAAATAACTGAAAAAAGGACTTACAAGGGGAAATATTAAGCAAATTTAATGTAAAGTTTGCCATGCTGCAATAAAGTAATTACACACTATCTACAGTTTGCTTTCACAGTAAGTGATTTCAATCAAAGTTTATGATCTAATAGCTGCTGCTGCCTCTTAATTGCTGAGAAGGATTTTCTCTGCTCTTGCTGGAACTTCTTCCTGGTGCAGGATGTTTTATAAAACGAGGAGATGGAGAGCAGCAAGCCCCGCGGCAAACAACTACTTACATAGCTGGGGTTCATACACAATTTTATCATATGTTAGCAGTTGTGGTTGTGTCTTTGAAACATTTCAAAATATTTTGAAATGGTATTAAAACCTCTGCCAAGCAATACATTTTAAAGATTCACACAGTCTGACAAACTGTAAAAAAAGCATTCTAAGGAATAACCTTTGATTCCAAAGGGAATTTGTAACTGTGCAAAGGAAATTGAAAGTATTTGATAGTTATTTGTAAAGAATTATGTCCAGACTTGTGGAGGATTTTAATAGCATGATATAATGTAGATAAAATATTTTGGCCATATAGGCATTTCCAAAGAATCTCTGAAGGATTCCTGACCGATCTCTAGTAATTGAAAAGATTATAAAACTGTTTCTGAAGTACAAATGAAAACTGTTAAATGCCTGCAACTGTGAACAGGTAAGACAGTTCCTTTTACAATCTTATTTCTCTAACAAAGGCCAGACTGCTCCAGTGCATACCACCTTTTGATACTCCACAGGTGAATTTTTTGAATACAGCATCTCAGTGAGCCAAAGTTTTTGTGAGAACAAAGGAGAGGAAAAAGAGGGTAACGAAGGAGAGGTAATCTCGTTGTCACCAACTTTACTTGTGATTATTTTTATTTCCTCACACAGGTGATTATTTTTGCTGAGTTATTCCTCCAGTGGACCAAGGAAACTATAAAAAATTTATAGAGGAAAGCAAAACAAAACATGGAGAGACTACATTTTTTTTTTTAAATCAGATGTTCACTTTGACACCTGTCCCCCACTTCTCCATAGCTTTCTTGTCCAGGCTGCATTAGACTTTTGAAATCTAATTCACATAAACAGATAAGAATCTGCAAGATCCATTCTGAAAGTTCAACATGAAATCACAAATAAAATACAGAGGCATTCTGCAACTCACCTCATTCTCTGAATGTAAAGTGGAATAGGTAAACATTGGTAAATGTTATGTATTTCAAAACACACAAAGTTTAATCAAATTAAAGCCCTGTTTCACATTCTTTGGCTCTGCTTCCAAGGAAATGTTCCTAGTCTAACTACCTGTATATTTATTTTAATATACAATGCTGAAAAATATCATCTTGCTTCTGTTATTTGCCTGAAGGAAATTCATTTCAGATATGAAACTTTTATACAATGTTTACTGTTCAACTATTGCAGCTTTTATTAAATGGGGCCAGAGAGGATGCTGAGGGATTTAAAGAGAGAATTAATAACAACCATTGCTAATTTCAGCTTATGCCCTGCATTACTGCAAAAGCAAGGATGAAGACAGGAAACTAGGGATAATCCAATTGATACTAAACATTTTGAACCTATTAACTGCCTTTGAAAAAAACTTTTCTGAAAAGAAGGCTACATAGCAAAAAGAAGACATATAATCCATCAGAGAAAGCATAACAAAATTAATCTTTTTCTTTTAAATTTCTGTAACTGTGCAACAACAGTATGCAGATCTCTCACTTCCATATGATCTACAGTGATTCCAGTGAGATCTCCCAATATACTAGAGACAAATGAAAATCAACTGTAATTCAGCTTTTGTAAAATTGTAAAAGCTTTTCCTTAAAGCCAGTCAGAGCTCTACAGACTGTCATACAGACATAAGGACTACAAATTTCCAAATTAAGACATACCTAATTTATACAATCAGCCAGGATGAGAAATAAGTCTCTGGTTTCATTTAATTAACTAGTCTCTGATTATAATACCTCTGTAGAGAAAAGGTGAAAAGAACACCTAAGTTATTGGAAATCCATACTACTAAGGTCTCTTTTTCCGTAGATGGAATGAATGCACTCCCTTTGCTTCAACATGTACATTCTGAATTCAGTCCTCTACTGACTGAACTCTACTGACTTTATACAGTAACCATTTTGACTTAACTTATCCTCTCCCTAGAGTTACCAGTAATTTATTAAGTGAAAAGAAAAACAAACAAACAAACAAAACACCACACCAAACAATTTTGTTTCATCAACCATCATGGAACATTTCATTCAAAACTGAGCAGTAACAGATTAAGTATCCCATAAAGGGAGTATGTGACTCCAGATGTCAGCAGAAGAAAAGAAATGTTTGGTCCATATGAGTTTCAGCAGTGCTCCTTACCATACAGAGGATGCAGTAATAAAATCTCTCTATGTATATAAACAAAATAGTGTTATGTAAATTAGATTCAATAGACTTTGACCATTTATGTTTCATAATAGGTTACTGTCTTTATTCTTCAATCTGTCTGTAAAATCCACATTTCAGAACAGAAAGCCAAAGCAAAACCAGGTGAAGAGGAGGAGAGGGAGTCTAACTTTAGCATACAAAAGGCATCCATGGGTTTGCAACATATATAGATCTAAAATGTTCTGATTTTATGAGAATACTGACATAAAGAGAAAATATTTCTCATGCAGTTGCCACTACAAAAATTATCCATGAGATTTTCCAATTTAAAAAGTTACTATTTGCTTTAAAACATTCAAAGCAATCTGCATTGATATCTTAAGTGGACAGTAACTGCAGGTTCATTGCCACTTCTTTGCACAGTTCACATTATGCAGCTAATCTAACAGGCTCAGCTCTACTGCCACGATTTCTAAGACAGCATCTTCCACACAGGTAATCCTGGTTACAAATGCATAGCTCATATACACCCCCCAAGCATTTTCCAAAATATATTATCTAAATAAATTGGTTGAATCAAGCACTCAAAAATTAGCGCATGGCAAGATTACGTCGTTACTGCAAACTTAAAAGTACACATTGGACTTTATTACAATCCAACTCCACGATCACACACCAGTTTTCCCCACAGGATCCACACCTCACTGAATATCAAGGTACTTAATGTTTTGTTTTAGCTCCCCAGAATTCATGCTTGCATTTCTAATTAATTGCTTGCTATCCAAAAACTCAAATACAAGAAACAGTTTCTCTCATAAGGTTATCTGTAACAGTCATCAGTGTAGTACCTGTATGGTTGACAAATAATTAGCTAATTCATTTCCATAGCACTGTTATAGCCCATTTTAGAAATAAGAAACTGAAGCAGAAAGATACTACAGTTACAAATCTTCATTCCTGTTCTGTGCTGCATTTAGGGTATTCCTTCAATTCCTTCCTTTTAGTTCTCACATTTAAAATTGTAATGGTCTTTCACGTTCAATGGCTTCAGGAGACAAGAGACAGGCTAGCAAGCAGGAGTTGTGTGGGACCAGAAGCTGCTTAACATCTGTACAATGCTGAAGAAAGCATCAAGTCAACTTTGTTGTAGAAATTCTTTATGGAACAGATAAATTTAACATATTGAAAATTACAACTGTGAGTTTTATAACAAAGCCATATAAAATTTACTACAGTAGATGACAATGACCTACATTAATTATTAATGGTTCTAATGACCATTAGAGGGAATTCTGTTTGAAGCATTAAGGAAGGTATAAGAGGTACCCCAAGCAGTGAAAAAAGAGAAGCCAAAACCCCTACACTTAGGAAGAGTGATGTGAACTGCTCTGAGCTTATTTTGCAGAAGACAAGCTGCACAGCACTGCACCCTGTCATAGTATTGTCACAAAATCTGTTACTTGAGGCCTCCAATCTGTAAAATCTCATTTTCTGCACTCATCCATGTAATCTCCGCTTTTATTATTTAAAAGTCAGGTTTTAGTTCCTCCCAACTTGTAGAAAACCCACTCTTGGGTAACTGGCCTTTCCCATTCGCCTTCCCAACTACCACCCCATATTTCTTCTCTTTTTATCCCTTGTATTCTTTGAAATCAACTATTTACTGTTGCTCTTTGGGAAACAAACTCTCCAACTCCATTCTAGTCAGTCTTCAACCCTGCCTCTGCCCCCTGCACTGCACTAACACTGCTTTCAACAGAGTCTCTAATGACATCTCACTGGTTACACTTCAGAATCAATACTTGTTTTATCTTAACTGACCTGTCAGTCACTGCTGACACCCAGCAGCCACTTGCTTTTTCATGGCATCTTACCATTATTAACTTCTATGCTTCTATCCACAGATGTTCTTCAGGCAGTCACACATCAGCTTCCTGAGGGCAATGAATACAACTCTGGATTTCGTCCTCGCTTTTTCTCTGTACCCTGCCTCAGGATAATCTCTGCAATTAATTATCTGCTTAATATGACTACTGTAGCCCAAACCCCTCACTCCTGAGTAGGAATATCAGCTCACATCCCATCACCTCTGCATCACATTTAGCTACATGCATTATTGCCTTTATCTACTTAGAAAAATCTCAAACTCTCTGACACAAATTTGTGGATGTCCAGTCAAAAGAACAACTGCAGCTTTTCTAAAGCTAAGTTTTCATCATTCCCTAAAGCTTCTCCAAATATTTAACCTCTGCTGGCCATTGTGGTTTCTATCAGTGTTCCAGTTAACCCTCTGGTTAACACTACTCTGTTCCACAGACCCATAGTGTGAAAAAATTACTTTTATGACTCCACTCTCTCACTATTTCCAGGGCCCTATTGACTTTTCTTCCATGGCACTAAATACCAAACTATCTTTGCTAGAAGTTTTCCGGGGTAGGAAACATTCCCTAACAGTAAGAAGCCTATTAAAATGGGGGATATTAAGGAGGACGAAATTATCCTCACCCCGACTTCTCCACGCAGAGGCTAAGTTATGGCAGAAATAGGCTTTTTTACACAGAGGGATCACTGACCTTTCAGAAGGTTTGCACATTCTCTCATTTTTCCTTCCTCTTGATTAAGTGGCAGGAAGGTGCGATTTTTTTAATGGGAACAAGAAATACTAATGCATGAAAGCACAGAAAAAAAGCAGTACAGGGAAGTAGATCTCTGCTGCAATGTAGGAAAGAAGAAAAAAAAAACCAAACAAACAAACAAAAAAAAAAAATTGGTGTCCACCACCAAACATGATATTGTCCCCGGCGGCCACGAGTTCCAAACAGTACAGGAGAGATAAAAAAAAATTAAAACACGTTAAGCAACACTGTGACCACCATTATAGAAAAGGGGGATCCCAGCCCTCTTTGGAAAAGGACTGCAGCCAGCTCTTGGGTGGTGCCATTTTATGATCGTCAGGCCAAGAACTTCTCTAGAAATTCTCTAGGTATTTCCATAATCAAACAATACCATAATTTAAATGACCAACAGCAGTTATAAACTCTTCTCTTCTATTACTCACACTCACTTCAGTTTGGTTTGGTTTGTTTGTTTCTGAGTTGGTTTCTTTTTGTTTGGTTTTATTCCCCCCCCACCAAATAGACTGAAGTCAGTTTAAATTGACCTAGTTCCAGCATCCCCTTCCCAAAATGCTGTCTTCTAGTTTCTCAAGTAAAATTTAAGTCTTGAGTACGATGAGACATTTTCCATGAAAAAATTGTAGCTTTGCTCAGCATTCAGTTTCAAAAAGTCTTAGTGACAAATTTTAAACAAGTTATAACTAACTCAGAACACAAATGGAACGCATTCAATGAGGACAGACAAACTGTTTCCTTTAAAACTTTCTAAAGATAACCCCTGTCAGTTCTCACTGCACTAACAGCAACAACAACACCAGATATTTGTATTTGTACAAAACCACAGAGGGCAAGTCCTATGCTTTTGCTGATTAAAATATGTTCAAGAAGTAGTCTTTACAAGCATAAACTTTCCTTCTCTCATGATATTCTGGTCTGCCACCTTGTAGTTATAATGAGTGGGATCATGTACTAGTTGGAGACGTTTATACCTCTGATCATGAATCAAAGTGCTGGCACTCCATAACAAAAGATCGATAGTGTTTTTGTAGAAAGACCCTATAGAATTTTATAAATAATGAGCATTTAGTGGAATGTGCAGGCATCAGAGAACAAATTACATTTTCTCCAGAGGGGCTTTTTAAACCACACCTCAAATGTGATAAATGTAGTGTGATGGAAAAGACTACAAATGTTATTATGCTGCACAGCATAAAGTGTTCAAAAATTAGAAACCAGTGTATTTACCTTCTTGTTTAATGGTTAAACAATAAATTCATCAAGACATTTTCTCTTGTTAGAGTAGCAGTGGGTCATAGCTAGCATTTCTCAAGATTTTACAGATGGCAGCAAAACTATTTTTTCCTTTTTTTCTTTTCTTTTTCAGCTAAAATTGTTGATCAGAACTTCTTAACACACTACTAGCTCATTGAAATGCACCACATGCAAAACATGTAAATACCTTCACAAATTCATTACACTTTACTCAAGTAATGTGGCAACGCAGCCTTCAAGTAGAACACCTTCTGAGAGCCAGAGAAACAGCTTTTATTACTGAACTTCAGTCCATGCTCTTCTGCAGGAGGGCTCTCAGGGACTTGGTCTTAGCACATACATAAGTACTCAAGAGGGAAGGGAATACTTGGGAAATGAAAAGTCTGTTCTACCATTTCAATGTTTGATTCAAAAACATTGTAATTTATTACTCTAGAAATGTAAGAGTTGCCTCATATTCCTTTCTATACCATCATTTACTCTACAGACATAAGATCATGTCAAAAAGGCCACTTGGTAATTACTGCATGAGATTGTTATTTGCCATCTGCTGCTTCCCAAGCCTCCGTGTTTTTGTTTTTCCCTCTCTGACTGCACACCTCTCCCCCATTCAAGGGCAGCAGGAAACTTGGTCCTTGATAATCAAAGCCAGACTTGTTAGCTGAGCACACACTAATGCCAGATCACAGACCTCCAGGACCACCTCTCAATATTCACATTTTTAAAATGGTATTTGGAAAAAACTAGATGTTCTCTCTGAGCAGAAGTTTACTGGAGAAAGCCTTAGTGGGTTATGTAAGGCATGCAGTCTTACTGGGGTTTCTTTTCAGAGATATGCTGTCAATCCTGTTTGGATTGCTTTGCTATTTTAAATACTGTCAGGGAGGTTCAGAGTAAATAATGGGTGCCTTTCTATGCCACCATAAATCAAGGCAAATAATGAATAAAAATAATGTTCCACTTCACAGAGTTAAATTTCTTTATACTCTTCTAATCAACTGTAACTCAGAAAAAATATGAATGCAAAGGCTAACCATGTCTAATGCATCTGGAAGATTTAAGTGGGGAAAAAAACAGTGGTTACCAATAAACAAGATTTACCCGGTTGCTGTATGGCGATGTTATTTAATGCACCTCTGTGTTTAGAAGCCTAGAAACAGCAGGGAACATGACTTTCTTTTCTTGCTTCTGTCAAGGTCATGATAGCCTTTATGCTCCAGACAGTAGTAGCCCAAAGTCATGCAGTTAGTTTTAAGTTATTGCAAAACGTTGATGTTAATTCATCTAAAAGTATACCCATTCATTTTGATTTATTTCTGGAAGGGACTTAGCCTACTTGGAGGTTGCAGCAAGTCAATAAATTTCATCAGTGGCTATAATCTCTTGGCACGGACTGAAAAGAAAAGATGAACTGACAAAACAGAGAGTCAGTAAAGTAAAGGTGTTAAACCAGTCTTATAAAATCTGTCTATCTACCTACCTCAGATAAAAAAAGACAGTGCTCTAGTTAGCAGTTAGGAATTTTGGTGTCTTTGCTTTGCTAGTCAGCATAGCTCACTGGACCTTCTACTCTCCTTACATTTCAGAAAACATAGGAATCTAGACCTAAAATTCAGTAAGTTAAATTTTAAAATCAACTAACTGTAGCATGGGCGGTTTCTATCTGTATCTCTCTATGTATATTTACACAGAGGGGGATATATATCTAAGCACACACACTTAGCAATGAAAATATTTGTGTGAATAATTCTAGCTCACTTATATTAAATCCATGGTTTGCTTTCTTCTTATGGGATACAGTAAACATTACACAATGAACAATAGCAATTTACTTGGGAGTTTCTGGCCACATACTGCAAATGCTAATTCTTCCTTTTTCAACTTTCTATTTTGGCAATAGTTGTCTGCCAGTCCCAGGGCTTCAAATCTAAGGACAAAAAGTCTCTTATTATGAGTGAGAACAAGCTGAACATGATGATTTACTTATCAAAGATTTTGCTTGATCATGGCTCAACCTGCTCATTCTGTTTTGTTCAGGGTCTCTTTGGATCAAATCCTCACGTGATACCCACTAAACCTGCAAACAATCAACATCTCTCAAGTTGGCAATAGTGCTCGGTGCTGTTCTGTGATACTCGTGAGACCAAAACACTTATGATAGGAAAGAAACTGGAAAGATGTCTCCAGCAGATAACCAACAAGCATAGGCATGAAAACGGAGTTTAATGAAGAAGTTCAGTTTTAAATGAAGTGCAGACTACAGGTCCCAAAACTTTTGAATGCTGACTAGACCAATAAAATAGCTTCTGTGATTCTCCTATTTACTAAGAAAACTGCACTCATTCCTGCAACACTGCAGGCAAAATTGCAACAGAGAAATCCACAGAAGATACTCATTAGAGCCAGATATTGATAGAGACATTCAACTGCTGCAATATTATTATCCATGTTCTGTGACAGAAAATTGACTTTAGCATTCGTTAAGTACTGACTGGCTGTTAATGCATTTGATTCGTAACTAAAGCAGGTACTGCATGGATATGTTAGATGGCTTAGCAGAAATTAAGGCAAGTCTTTAAAGATATCATGTCTTTATATTCATTCATGCTTTACAGTGCTGTTCTTTAGGACTGTCATCTTCAGCAAAACAGGAGATCACATTTGTTTAATGAAAAACAAGTAGCAAAGGCACTAAAAAAGCAGTAGGGGAGTGTCTTTATTAATGCTGCTATTACCAGAAGAGTACTCAAAGAATTTGGGGAATTTAATTATATCCTGAATAATTTAGTTTAGAAGAAAATGCTCACAAACACAGACACACACACAAAAAAAAATCGTTTCATATTTTTAAACAGAAACAACATGAACAAAATAATGCACAGGAAATTCTTATCATTGGTACTACATGAGTTTTGATTTATATTATTTACTTTATCATTCTGAAGAGCCTGCAGGACAGAATAACATAAGAAACAGTAGAAAGGAAATTAAACAGTTATGTTGATGGGCAATAGAATTCTATGTGGGAGACTAAAATTCCATTATTCCACAGAACAAAAACATTGTTTAACCTAGAAAAAAACCAGCCCTTACATATTTCATCTTTTCAATATAACTCAGGTCTAGGAGACCTTCACATTTTGTTCTCACTATAAGGCAAAGATCCTTCACCAACTTAGAGCACTTCACATCTATTTTAATCACTTTACACAACACTAAGTACCTTTTGCATTTCTAACCAGCAGCAATGAAATAAAAAAAACTTAGTGAGATTGACACTTGTAGATGAAGGTTTGCAATTTTTTTGTTAAGATTAGAAGCTGTAGCTTCTGTGTGTGCAGCACACGAAGGCAGAATTATACCTCTCCTAGCCACCATGATTTATCAGTGGAAATAAAGTCTGGCAAATAAAGACAATAACAGAGTTCTTTACCTCTGACTTACTCTTTTTCTCTTCCTTTCTTGTTCCAAGCAGTCCACTAACAAGTGGACCCTGAGAAAAGAGTATCTGGAAATTAATCTGTAATTCTGTGGTAATGTTGTGGTTCTACTAGCTGAAAAAATATCCTTTCTGCTATGCCCAGGGCAACTGTTCCAGTATTTTAGAAAGCATTGCATGTAGACAGAGAAAGTTTCAACACTCGGACAAAAATACAGCTCACACTTCAAAGCTGTATCTCTCCCTTAAGTACTGAATGCATCCACTACTCCTGAGAGTGCAATAAAATTCAAGAAAATCTATGTTGCTTCATATCAATGTAGTGGAAAAGCAATAAATAGTCTTCAATTACCATTACATCTAAGAAAGACATTCTTTCAGCAGATATTCTATCACTTAAAGATATGACAAAAAAAAATTAAAGATGTTTTACTATGTGGAAGGAATGGAGGCAAACATGCATGGGGCATGCAGAGAAGATAACACAGTAACTGTTAGATTTAGACCTTAAAAAAATTATCTGCTCAGAACAGGTAACTAAGCCAGTAATTATACATATATATTTAGGTTGGGCATTTAGCTTTCAAGTTAATTACCAGCAGAAAAATTAACCTGGGGTGTCAGCAGGAAATATAAAACAAAACCTGATGCGTTACAAACACAAAGCAGAGCAGTGTGCTTCAAAGCTCAGCTCAGTTTTGGGTTTTAATCACTCCCTCACACATTCATTCTATTATTCATACTCATAATTCACTCATCCCAAGACGCACCTATGGAACTGCTAGATGCTGAAATTTTGGAAAAGGTGGGATATATTTCACTTTGAAAGTACATGAAAAACAAACCATGAAGAAGTTTCTGTCTTCTGATTTGAGAGGCACGTAGCTCTCTCTGACCACATTGCTCAGTTTCAGCTACCTATACTGGTATCAGATGTTACACATTCTATTACAACCTTTAATCATTGAAGCTGTTTCTGAACACACACACTCAAATTTACCAAGCACCAGATCCAAAGCTCCTGAAATAAAAAGTTTTCAGCTGTCTTTCAATCAGTTCTTGCAATCCACAAGCATCAACATTTTATTCAAGTCTGTGTCTCACTTAGAGCAACATGGTTATTTAGAACACAGTGTTTGGAAAAAGACAGCTGAGGTGTATGTCCCAGCCCTTTCGTTTTCCAAATGCATTAAGATTTGAAAACCAGGATATCTGATATGTCAACAAAGTAAAAAGACAGACTAATTAGGCCTTCAACCCAAACCAATCTGCCCCAAGTGACATTTACTTTTAGTCCCAAGACTCTCATGCAATATGTTTACGCAGCAACCACCTCCTTCCTCCCTCTCCCTGTTCATACTCAAGAGTTCGTGAAATCACATGCCAATGTAGTCTTTATCTGGGACACGCAGATGTAACTGGTCCCACTGTTCACTATAAAAAAAAATTCCAGCTTTTGTAACACTCTTCCTAGAATTATTTCTCAAAAAAAAAAAAATTCTGAAGAAAAATGAAAGAAATGTTTTTTATTTAAACATCATAATTTTCATACAGCGTGTAAATAAGTGTTTTTAAATTACCTGATTTTGCAGCAGAAGTAGGCTCAGTTCAGCAAATGGAGATCCATCCAAGATGTGAATTAAGAATTCTTAGTTTCTGATCTTCTTAAAAAAATTTTGATCTCCCAAAGGACACATAAGTAAAAGCTTGGAGCAGTCTGAAAATGAAGGGAGATCAATGTAGTTAATGAAGTTGTTAAACAATTTCATTTAATTATAACATCTTATGTTCTGTCATTTGTTAATCTTGTCAACTAAGTGAACCAAATTACCACTTTTTCCTGTTTTATTCGATCTTAAAATATTTTGTTGCACTTACACAGGTCCACTGCAGATGGTTATTTAGTTTCAAAGCATTTTGCTGAACAACCAAGATGAAGACTTATTAGCAACAACATGAACAGCTTCAGTATTTCACAGTAACCAGTCACATCTCAAGAGAATCTTACTACTACTCGATGCTCCTGTAGAATAGCCTCACAAAGTTTAAAATCTTTGATCTGTAAGCTCTTTAAGTACTGTCATTATATACATAATAAGAAATCAGAGATTTCAAGGATGTTTTGCATTAATTTATTTTTACTCAGTCCCCTTTCTCTTGTACACATTCAAAGGCCTGCAGGTCAATAAAGATAACTCTCCCTGGCCATTGTGGTAGCCAGCTCTGCAAATTCTTCTCTGGGGGAAGAAGAACACAGGAATATAAGCTGAGATGTTACTTCCCTGACTAACAGTTTTGGTAGGTTATCCAGAGGAGAATAGGCACAGAGCCCAAAAGACCGTGTGAAGGCAGAGGAGGGAACCCACCAGAGCCTAGCAGTTCCCTTTGCACGAGTCAGCATCTCTCTCCGTGCCAAGTATTAGGAAGCAAATATGTGGCCAGAAGCTACTCAGCTGTAATTCATTTTCTCAAGCTTTGTCACTTCTGCCACTTAAATCAAGCACTGAAATTAGTAATTCCATCTTTCACCAGATCCTTTAATGAAACTGTGATGCCAGTGACAGATCTGGCTTTCACAGCCTTCCTTCCTTCCTTGGTTGGTTGGTTGGTTGGTTTTTGTTGGTCTTTGTTTGTTTGTTTGTTTTTTAAAGGGAAAGCAGTACATAGGATTTTTGAAATATTACTGAAACATGTTACTCAGAAACTGAGGTTAGCATCCATGAAGTGAAGGTACTAATTCTGCTTCTGGGCTGTAATTAAAGTGCTACAGGTGCACTCACCACTCCATGGAGAGATGGAAAAGCACACGTGGAAAACACGACTGAACACTCAGAAAAGGGATCTCCTGCATTTCCATGCAGTGAAGAAGGGGGAGTAACAGTCTTCCTCACATTGTGATACCATTAGAAAGAAACTAAGTACAGGAAACCAGTAGAAAGTGGAATCATTCTTAGCATAGCAGATGTATAAATTGTATCTCACTTTGTTTAGTATTACCACCCTAAATACTGAATTTCTTGTCTGTAAGTTGTGCCTTAAACAACTACTCCATTATTGCATTAATCCATTGCCATGTAATGACACAATTAAAGGCAAATGGATATTTACTGAGTCACTATTATTAGAAAAGTGTAAATGTTTATCACAGATGTTTAACATGCATGTTCATCACTCACACAACCAGGTTCAAGAGCAGTTCAAGACAGACAGGTAGTGCTTGTTCCACCTGCCTAAACTAACTTGACTTCTGAGTGCTTTTTAAAATATCAGCTTTATTATTCTCTGCATTCTTTTTATTTCATAGAAGCAAACCTCTTCAGGAATCAAGTGGCTGAATCATTCACTACACAACAAATTCTGACATACAGTAAATTCTTCTGCTTATATAGCAGTGGAAAGAAATAGGTCACATTGAGGTGAAGGCTCAATATTCCATTATAATAAAATAATACCAATACTCAGTATGGCATTCCATCCCAAAGAATTTTACAAACAATTCTTAATCTTCATACTTTGCTATGAACCTGCATGGACTAAGTGAATAAATGCAGCATTTCTTCCTTTTTGCATTTCCTGTGTCTTAGAATAAACTTTAAAATTCTGTTAGTCTGGTGGAGAAGCAGAAACTGTAAGCCAATAATAAATGTTATTTTCAGAGGTATTTTGAATCTTGCAGCTTTTCAAGCAACATTACTGGAAAGCTAGAGAAACCCTAAGGTGAAACAGTGCCCTGTACCTTGTTCACCTGACTGTCATATAATTTTAATGTTAAATATTAAATTATACAAAAAAGTTATAAAAATGCCGGCACGGAAGACACTTTCACAATCCAGTAAAGAAAAGAAATAAAGATCCTTCAAAAACACATTCTTATTGGTAGGATTTGGAATGTATGGATAATAATTTTATTATTCAAGAACTAAGAGACTGGTAAGAGTAATAAATAGAGTTTTTTGCATAAGATTCCAAAGATACTTCCCACGTTCATTTTGAAAATAATTACCTGAATTTTCTCCATATGATAGAACAAGCAGCAGTTAAATTTTCCTGAACTGTAACAGACACACCTGACACCCAAGTATTATATGTCAAAGATTTTTAATTAAATCTATATAACAAAAAAGGAATGTTTCACATCTTAATTGCAAAATCCCCAGCTAGAGAACTGAGACAGTGAAACAGTCTGGAAAGCACTGAGATATAATTGAAGAAAAGAATAAATGAGAATATTTCAAATGGTCTCACCAGTCAGCAACTAGTGTAAATACTGCAATTCAACTAACAACACATTAGAGATTAAGAGGAGAGCTCATTTCTGCTCTATTGCTCCTTTGCTTTGAGACTTACACCTCAACTCTGCGAATCCCTGACTGAACACAAAACTTCCCTGTGTATGCTACCAAACTGGAAGGCATGCTGCTGATAGAAGCACTTGGTGTGAGAGAGGACACCAGCCTATGAGCAATATGAGACAAGCAGCTTTTATCTGCATCACTTTGGCAGCTTTTATCTGCATTAACCAAAATCACCACCTTCCCAAGGGTCCCTTTGTAAGTATTTGGAAAGACAGGGAAAAGATTTGGTATTTGTGGGCAGTTATAGCAAGTGGATGCAGTAAGAACAAGGTAATGGTTGAGCTTTAGTCCATGATGTGAAATGAAGCAGTTAAATTCTAAGATTTCGATGTAGGAAACCTGCCAAGGCCAGATGGAAGTCTCAGCTGTCAAGAGCAGAGGTCATTCTGTCCTTCTCAGCACAAGGTGTTCCTAAAACCCTGCCTACTCTTCATACAAGTTTATTATACCTATCCTTTCTAATTAGGAGCCAAAATTATTTATCTTATATATGAATTTCTTGTTATTCATTGTCTTGGGTTCTATTTTTTAATTATAGAAGTCCACCAGAGATGCCCCTGAGGTAGTGCTGATAAGGTAGGTTTATATTTCTAAAGAATTTGTTTAAGGGAAGCTTGGATAAGCCTTAAAGGGAATGTTTGATAAGCTTTTGTTCTTTGAAATTATTTTACCATAATGCAGCATTTTCAAAAAGGGCAATTCTTGCCGAGTAACAGGAAGGTCTATTGATGACACTTTTATACTGGAGTTTTAATGGTACTGCTTCTGAAATATTTCTACAAGGTCTATTTAACCCTCTGCAACCATCAATGAACTGTAATTACCAGACATGCTTAATATTGGTTGTGTTGTCCACCACAGAGGCATACAGAAACACCTCTTATATAAGTAGGCATTATAAGGTGGTTTGTACCTTTTTTAGATAGACCACAAAACTCAAGATTTTCATTATAATGAGCTGATATAAAAAACAATTAACTAGTTCAAGTTTTTCACATACTGATGAAGACATATGTACATAAAACGAAGACAACTTTAAGCAATACCACAACCAGTGGCACAGTACATGAAACAGTGGATTTAAAGAACAGCAAAGAAACACTAGCAAAAAAATATTAGGAAAAAACTACTTCTGGTAGAAACAACTAGGTAATAACTGAACCCAATTTAGAGCTTCTGAAGACTAAACATACTACTGAGGTACCTTTAAGTCCTACTGTCATTCAGCTACAACTGAAATTATAAGATAATTCCTAGATTTGAGACTTATTTCCATATACTTATTTTCCTCTCAACTCCCTCCTAGGGATTATCGTACAGTGAAAACAAAGTACAGTGTGAAAGTTGCGAAGTGCTGAAAGATATTAGAGCTGGGAGTGAAATCTTTTTAACAAACTAACAAAATAAGATCTGTGTGAGATTGAAATTCCAAACCCAGACTGGAAGAATCTAGCATTAGCTTATTTTGCTTGCCGAGGGGAAGAGTTTGTAGGGTTCTGCCTGACAAAGTCACAGAAGTTGTCTGCAGGGGTTAGCATTGACATTGCCTACCTTTAAGCTATGTCCCTTAGATGAAGTCCCTCACCAAAGGCTGTCAAGGCAATTATGCAGATGTAGAAAGAAAGGTCCCTGCATGGAAAGCAGCTGGGAAAAGCAGGAAATGGAGATGGGAATTTTCAGAATGAAGGAAGGACAATGTGGAGTTGGTGGTAGCTGAGCTGGGGCATACAAATCATTTGGGGCACAGAAGAGGTGGGTAGGAACTGCCTGTCTTCTCCCTTTCAGTAGAGAACCGAGAGGGCTTCCAAAGGCAACAGCACCCGCTTGGTTTAAAAGATAATTTAATAAAAGGAGCTAAAAAAAAAAAAAAGGTGGTGTGATGGGGTTTGGCTTCTTCACACGAGTAGCCTACATGACCTTTAGTACTCCTGATGACAGATGCTGCAGTTCTACATATGTTCAAAAGCCTAACTTCTCTGTTCATAAAGTAACTGAACACACAAATTAACTGAAGTTCCAAGTTAGTGAGGTGAAATGAGATGTAAGATGCTTGGTATCAGACAGGTGCAACATGTATGCTTGCCCTGTGCTCCTTTTTCCCTAGACTACTTTTATTTATGGCCACTTTCAGAGACAAGATACAGAACTAGATGATCTATGGTGACATACCTACGTCTTCAGGTTTACCTCAAATATTTTTCTAGAAATTAAGTACATTTGCTATTTCATTTTTAGCACACACAAACTGCAATTACACTCCACCTACTATTTAGAGTTTAAGCAGTGTTAACACCATACAAGAACTATTTCCAGACTAGCTCTAGCACTGATGATACACTTGAAACAAAGTACAACCCATCCATCCAAATCCATAAAAGGTTTTCTATGTTCTGCTGTCAATGGTCAAAACATTTTTCTCAGTTTTCACTAAAATTATTTTAAATTGTGCTAAAACTCCTCTGCAACACATATTTACTTAAAATGTCAGCAATCAGTGGACACATAATGAATGCTTTGAACAACTCTTGAGTCCTGTCAAAAATCTAAGACCAAGTAAAGTTGATTTCAAAGTTCATCACATAAAGACCTGAGAGGTCCTAATAGTAAATGGGAGGGGAAAAAAATCCTGTTAAGAAATTTTTTGCTGGCCACTGATGGTGATATATTTACCTAATGCTTGAACATCTGCACAGAAAATCTCAGTCTCCCCTTCCAGGCGTAAAGAAACACAAATAAAGGTTTCCCCACCATCCAGCTATTTCACAGATGGAGGGAAATCTGGAAGGAAGGATTTTGAAAACCCACTAGGTCTAAGGAAAAAAAGGTGATTTATCTACCCGAACCTGGTTTTGTCTCTCCTACTACCCATTCAGTAACATAAAAGAATGTTACTAATTGCTGTATCAAGTGAATCTTTGTATATAACACGAGGAGAAGGAAAGTACGTGGTACAAGTTTAAAAGCACTCACCATACGGTCTCCTATTTTTAAGCACTTTTCTAAGGAATCACAAGGTTTGAAAGATGGTACATTCCATCTTCTGAAAAGAGGAAAGGGAAATGACCTGGATGCAAACCCTTCTAGTATCATATTTACTGCCAAATAGTTTATGTACTTAAATCCAGCTTGTGTCAGTTTGAATGTGCCTGATGGAAACCAACTAAGAATAGGTAAGAAATTATGTCCATGATCAGAGTTACCGATCACACAGTCAACAGTAAGGGATTATCTCAGAATCAGAATAGCTTATCTTTAGTGTTAGCTTAATATTCTACTCATTATTAGTACCACAGTTTCATCTTTCTCCTTCCTTTCCAATATGAACACATCTATTATCATGTAAAAAACATAACATTATGTTGTTTTACAGTATTTCTAAGTAAGAAAAAAGTAGTCAACAGTGTTCTTTGCAGACTAGCACAATGTAACACTCTGCAGAGGGCACCCTCGGTACAGTAAGAACAGATCACCCTTCTCCAACTGCCTCTCTCCCTCTCCATAGCTTTAACTGTATGATATCACATTTACAATTGTCAGACAGATACCATAGTAAAACAGCTTTTTCTCATGGCAGCATTACAATGTGTGACCTGTGAAAGAACAAAGTATACCTATACAGAGTACAGTCACTTTTCAAATATCAGCAATGCTTTTTGGCTTAGTAACTTATCATGAATTAATTTGCTGTCGAGAACTATATAATAATAATAAAGACAGTGTCTATCTGCTATTATTATTTTTATTCCATTTTCTTCTGTATTGTTCCTTTGAAAGCTTCTCTCTATTCAGAGATCCAGGGAGAAGCTTCTACATTAAGTTCTAGGAGGGCTGCAAGCAAACACGGTTACAGCAGCACATATCCAATATGGCACAATATTATGGCTTCCACTTAACAAGAGTTCTCATAACCAAGGCAGAAGCTACTCTCTGTACTGGAGTTACAAGGAAAGGCTCACTGAAGTGTTACCTAAAAGCATATTCTCTATGTGTTGTCCTACTGCTCAAACTGTTCATGCCCAGTGCACCATTCTTTCTGCTGACACAGCTGCTTCTCTTCCAACACTGCTGCTCATTTGACCTTTTTTCTGTTGTGGGGTTTCTGTGGTGGTGTTTTTTTTTTTTTCTTCCTCCTCCTTCAGAACCTTTTCAGGGCAGTTTCACCGGAATTTTGATTGCTATTGTAAAGTTTACATCATTGCCATCTGATAGCTGTTTGCTGGCCTCTGTGAAAGGAGTTGATGGGCTCAGTTCATTTCCTGCCAGGCAGGTGTTCACAGCTCACAAACAAAACAGCACCTCCATTGGCACAAAGGCTTCTAGCAAACGAAGAGCACGTGCTCAGCAGCAGATAAAATACTTGCTCAAGGTGAAACACATTTTTAATTCCTCTTGTGGCAAAGGCTGAATTTAACAGACAGATGGAAAAATAACAGAAAATAACCTCTGCTAGACGGTCCTATTACAAAGGATCTGAACGATAGTGACAGACAACTCACACTTAGAGTGAAGAATTTCAGCCACAGTGTCTGTGGTGACAAAGCTGTGCTGGTACAGCTATATCCATAAAGACACAGTAAGACTGCTCATGAGCTGGGGAGAGGAACATATGCAGAAGAAACAAAACCTCAATACTCAGTGTTGGGACCCCTTACCTTGCTAGGAACACTTCACTGCACATCGAAACACATCCTCTAACAAAGCAATCCACCAGGCTCTTCCATTTCCCCCCTACGCATTCTCTTTACTGATTTAAAGATCTCAAAGTCTCCTTTGAGAAAAGAGGAAAATGTTAAAGTACTGTTAACTACAGTTAAACTATTTAAATTCACTGTGATAAGGCAGTTTATGGATGGGCACGTTATAATCACCTGCCATTAGGAGAAGTACTAACCAACAAGCTGCCTATAGCAAATATTATTCATAAGAAATGTATTAACAACATTGCAATCTGAATCTCTGAATCTAATGAACATTTGACCCTTCTTTCAGAAATGGTCAGGGGCAGAGTTTAATACCCCCGTAAAACTACTAGGCTATGTGAATTCAGATGAGCAGCACTATTTCCTCATGAGATACAACTATTTAGCATTTAGTATCCTGACTCCTTTTTATTTGAAGATTAGAATAACTTTCCACTGCCTGCAGAGCATTCTTTGAGAGTAGCTGCTGCTACATAGCCGTATTTCTAGTGCATTTTTCTCAGACTAAAGGAAAATCACTTCTCTTACTTTACGTTAATTAAATCATGTCATCAAGTGTTTTAATTTGTGTTCTAGCTAACAAAGTAGAACACAATTTTCATTTTTGTGCAAGGATAATCATAATTAAAAGCACATTAGCTGATCATACCAAACATCCATTCTAAAAAATATTCTGCATCATGATTTATGGTTTGTTAGCTAACACATTTTGAAATTATACGACTTTATAAGTTGATGAATGGTTTTGATAATATCCCAGCTACTCAAAATGGGACACCCAAGACCAGTCCCTAATAACCCAGACTTCATGATAGCCAGATCAGGTTACAAACACAGGTAAAGAAAATACTCCATAAACATAGAAAAATTTAAAACCGTTGCAAGAACTAATGAGAAACCTGGCCTGAGATTTCCTATTTCCATTAATATAAAACAACTTCCTCTATTTTCTACAGCTACTTTCACAATGTTTTCAGGAGAAGAAAGCACCTTGTTTAAAGAAAGCCCATGCTTTTCAGCTTGTGGGTTTGTTTTTCGAATCTCAAGCAAGTTTGGACCTACTTCTTAGAATCAGAGAATGCTTTGGGTTGGAAGGGACCTTTAAAGGTCATGTAGTCATCAACCCCCCTTGCAGTGAGCAGGGACAACTTCTTGTCTGTCTTTATAATTCAAGTCAGTGGCATTAGAACAAACACGAATCTTTCTTTTCAGACATTCCA
>NW_008595552.1:30961-48586 GCF_000691845.1 Merops nubicus
TGATTTACTGCATTCTTACTGTATACTGTACTCAGGTAACCAGTACTGGGAGAGAAGGAACTAAAACTGTGACACTCCTGTGCCATGTTGCATCCCAAGTACCAGGGAACCCAGAGAAATACACAGTTCTTCAGCCTTTACATAAAACCAGAGTTCAGACATGTATTTCAAAAGGCAACTTCTAAAATAAAGGTCAAAATACTCTGAAGATTGGTTGATGCTTTGTCATCCAAGGATGAAGGATGTCCTCTAAAGCAGACTCAGTATTTTGTAGTTCTGTATGGTAAAAATACCTTACTGCTATAATAAGGAGTTTAATACTTCTTCACATATCTACTCACTTGGTCTCATGGTCAAGTTTTTGACATCTTCTGCAAGCAAAAATACCCCATATACAGGATGCATTGCTTTAACAGGTATTCATTTTACTGAGCTCCTCTATAATTTGTTAGTCTTACAGGATCCCTCTTTTCACATGTTCTAAAAAGGAAGCTAAAAGAGAATAATTTGCATATATTATTTACTGTAAATATTGATCTGCAGATATAGAAGATAAAAAGTTGTTCAAAAATTAGCACTTGCATTCCTATAGTTTTTAAGAACAGGCTTTTGGGATCAATTTCTAAACTTAGTGAAGAGGTTACAGCTCTGCTGGTCACTACAGCTAGAGGCTACTCAGCACTCCACTTCTAGCCCGTGACATTCAGTGCACAGTATGGCAATTTACAGATGATGAAAACTCTTAGTTTTACTCTCATGGAGTTATTTCCAGTTCAGCACAACCAGCTCTAACTTCAACTACTTCTGTCTGTATTATGCAGAGAGTGAAGCTGCATTTTACATGTGGATCTGTTACTTTAGTCAACTCCCACTGACTCTGAAGGATGATGCACAGATACACTTGTGTAACATTCTGAGTAACTTTGAAGTCTCTTCTCCCCTCAGAAGTGAGAAGATGTCATTTATCTAATGCCCGAGAACAAAAAATAAAATAAAAAAGCCTTGATCCCACCTTCATGTCAAGGATCTGGTAGAGAATTACAACTCTCAGGAACAAAGAAGCAGCATAAAAGAATTCAGCTAGAGGAGTGACCACAGTATGTATTAGCTCAGAACAATATGTCAGTCATTTAAAGAGCCTACAGTCAGAGATGACCCATACGTGAGGCCTGGGAGCACACGTTCTGCTCCTTCCACCAGCACCTGAAGTTGTGACAGCCAGTGTACCCTTCTGGTTAGCAGTGCAACTGCCAGTGTTAATAAAAAGCACAGTAGATAAAATGCAGCAAGCACTCCTTGGACTGCTCACACAGCATCAGTATCTTCATCACAGAGCATGGAAGAAGGAGGTGAAAAAATATCTTTGGGACACATATCTCTCCCATGATAAATGGCTCCTCATTGATCCAATGACCTCCCTAGGGCCACACACATTTTCATTTTTGTCCTTCTTTCCTTCTGCTCTAGCCATAGAGTTTTTCTGGCTGTCCTCACACTTTCCTATGAGCAACTCCTCTCCTCCTTAAATGACTGCCTGTATTGAACTCACTAAGACCTGCACAACTCCCCACAAAACCACATCTTGTTTCCTCCGTCTCTGGTAGGCTTCTTTCCCTCTTTCTTTCTCCTGCAACAGACAGCTACTCAGCGTAAGAGAAATGCCTCCTAGCTGTCACCAGGACAAAGTGATTTAAATTTATAATTCAAAACTGAAATTAAATCTCCAATCGTGACACCTTAACTCCACCTCTAGCAGGGCCACATAAAAAAATAGATGAAACCCAAAAACTCAAAGTAGGACAACTTCAGAAGAGCAAAGAAAGTCTCACTGTCATGAATCCAAGGGATTCACCTCAGCTAATACTAGATAGATCATTAAGGACCCAGAGAGAACCAGAGTCATCATACAGCTATTCACCACAGATGACCCTGGAGTGGAGCCCGATCTCACTGGCATCATGGTGCCTGAGATCAGGTGTGATTCTATATCCCTTATCTCTTTTAAGCACAGAGAGAGCCCTCATCTGAAAGCACTGACATTTTTACCTCCCAAGAATCGTGTACACACCAAGAATTAGCAGACAAATATCATCCTTTCCTCCAAAAGCAGTCGTCTAATCTGATGAACATTTTAACATCATGCCAGCTATTAGTGATAATGAAACACCCCGAGGAATAACTAAAAGCGATGGCTGATTCAGCTGCGGGGCTAGAGAGCAGTTGCACCCAGCCTCACCTCTGGTCACAGCACAGTGCCTCACTGCTGAACATGTCCAACGTGCCACTTCATATTTCAACAGAACAAAATGCTTTCTTCTACCAGAGAATACTGCTGGGCCCAGTTTTTCATTGCTTGGATTTTTATTTTTAAGGTTTTTCCACCCAAGCAACTGCTTTTGCTCTGACAGCATTTAATAACAAGTTTGACCTTGGAGTGTGCAAGTTTAAATGACTTCAGAGTGCGCCGCAGCAGAAAATCAGGGGCCAGGGATTCTTTTCCTTATTTGAATGTTATTATTTTGGGAGAAGGGGGAAATCCCTTGTTTCACAAAAGAAATTACTTTTGAGCCACAGTGTGAAGACTTTTTGCATGAGTGCATGAAAAGGCACAACTTTTTATGCTTGCTGCAGTTGATATACGATTGTCACCACTGCCAAAAGTAACTTAGCCACCTCCTCCTGGGTATATCCCTGAAAATACAGCACGGAAAGCTGAGAGGAACTGGTTTCTATTTGGTATGTGTTGGAGAAGAAATATTATCCTACCAGGTGGGACAACTTGAGCATCATCCCTTCCTGACAGTCCTGTGGGTTGGTACAGCTTCAAGGAGCTTTGTGAGACTGTAACCCAGTCCTTGATTTTTCTAGTGGATTCACATCCAGCATTCCCTCTGTGGAACCCATCCTCATTATTAAGCATCACTGCTAAGAAAGGTACAGGTTGTTGAACTAGCATTGGCTACAGTTTGCTGTATTTTATGTATGGATTGTAAACTTCCTTATATCTAAAGGTCCAATTATGGAAGCATTTAATATAGATGAATGAAGCTACAAAATTGATCCTATTCACATATTTGGGGCTTTCTTTTCTCAGTTTCTCATAAACACCACACAAATTTTGAGAAATATTAAAGACACACACAGAGTAGCTATTTCATTTTAATGCTAAGTAAGAATGAAAATTAACTTTTGTTGCTGAACAGATAAAAGATACTGTGGTGCAAAAACATTGTTTGGTACATTTGTCTGAGTTATTACATAATTCAAAGATTAAATTATCTTTGGCTAGAGCTGCATTCGTCTTTTTTCCCCCCTAAAATAATACCATCCCAAGTACAACAGCGTAGATACAAGTGCAACATGGTTCCTGACAGTCTAATCATTGGTTCATCTAACGGTGCTCACAGGGAGCCAGAGTGTTGCTGTTAAATCACTACCCTTCCCTATTCTGAGAAGCCACCAGGTGAGCTGTTTCGGTGGCAATAACAACCGAAAACAGCACAATAGAATTTATTGTCAACAGATCTGCAGAGAAAAGCAACACTCCAGACACAATATTGATTGCTGTAGGGAATAAGAAAAAAAACCCCACACATTTCAGATGTTACCCTGCATTAGACTTATACAAACCCTCTTATGTTAGGTGGAATAATGTTACATTTGATGGACATTCTATTTTCATGAAAAACTGTTCTCTAAATTGATGGGTTATTAATGTTCAGAACTGATCTAGAGCAATTTGAATGCATATATGTTCACTATGGTAACTATTATATGAAAAAGGCACTGATCTCCATATAGCATCTCCTCTTTTCACAAGTACAAAAGTATATACAATTTTTGAAAAAAAAATTCTTTTCTTGGTGTGCCATACAAACTCAGAAATAAGGGGGGAGAAAAGAAGAAAAATAAAAACAGAACAAAACCAAGTGAATTAATTTGACCTTTTTGTTCTCTGCCCTGGAAAATAAAGATGATGAGAGAAATACTCCTTCAGTTGTTCATAAATCATCTTCTGTTTGATAATGAGATTTCCCATTCAAACTTCTCAATAATTTTGATTTATATTCAGATTTACAGTTTGCCAATGATACTTATAAATGGCAGTTAAAACCACCAAATTTACAGTGACCATCATGAGAAATTTCTGTTACTAAAAAAAGTACTGCATAAAAAAAAAATCAAGCGCCTGTGCCTTTAAAAATATCAATATAATTACCAAAAAAAAGACCATAGATGAAACAAAAAGCACAAAAAATGTTGCATTTTATATATATATATATGTATATATATTTAACTGCGCATTTCACACACAATCCTTGGCAAAAAAAAAAAAAAAATAAATCAAAAAACAGAATTCACAAATGACAACTACCCGCTTTTCTCTAAGGCCTCATTTCTTGTATCTGTTTCACCCCACTGCCTCTTGCCACCCCATTTTTATCCAGTTTGGTAATTACACACATTGATGCCTATACTGGTGCATGGGATTATTCCTCCCCAAGTCCAAGACTTGACATTTCCTTCTGGTGAACGTTGGAAGAGTCTTGTTAGCTCATGGCTCCAGCCTGTCATGATCCCTTTGAACAGCATCATAACTGTCTAATACATCTTCATTTTCAGTACTCATAGACAACATACAAGTCCATGACAAAAGTGCCATTCTGCTTTATGAAGAAGCTTTTCATCAAACAAATATTAATTTCTCAAGTAGAGATAATTTATTCTTTGTGTATAATTGATTTGTGCCCGCACTTAAAAATGTCTTTTGAAATCCATATTATAACTAATACTATCACATAATAAAAAGCAACACTTTTAATTTAAAGTTAATTATTTTCCATTATTTAACATTAGTAGACAAGGCAAAAAGTCTAGCTCAGTGCCAGAACATAAAAGAAGTTATTCTGAACTTATAATACATGGGTTTAACAGCTTAATGTCAAGAAGCAATATTGTAAATTAAAAACTAAGTAAAAGGATTATAGTATCTCACATTTAGAAATTTCAAATGACTACAGATAATTAAGGCAAGTGAAATATTTTTGCAGCATTGTCATTGCAATTATAAAGAAAGTATTTTTACAGAACTAGTCCAGTGTTCTGCAGTAACACTTCAGACAGAACATCACTAGGGCGTTTGAGACTCTTACTGCAGTGTACTGTGCATATTTCAGGGTTTTGCAGGAGGTATTTCTGTTTCTTCCTTCTTTTTATTGCAACTACAAGACTGCTCACTTCACCTAGCTTATCTAGACCATGGCCGGAATTGGCAAATCACAGGTATCTCAGAGTAAGGGAATCTCATTCACTGCAGGTACATAAAGGTGCCACTTTTGAGGCCTCTTTTAAGTGACTGCTTCAGAAATAGGAACCACATGTGGGCAACACGTGATTCTTTGCAACTACTTCAAATCTGAGGAATAAAAACTCTTCATAAGACATGTGAAATGATCTGAGTGTTACCTTCCAAATGCCAAAAGTTTCCAAAAGGAACAAAACACCTGGAAATAGAAAAATCTCATTTTGAAGGTATTTATCCTTCAGAGAAAAATCATCCTCACAGCAGCTAGAGGACAACTAATATTAAACTTTAGAGAATTGTGATCCATTATGGAGACTATGGAAGAAACCTGAAAAAATATTTTTCCAGTCTCTGTATATTCACTCAGATTGTGTATGACTCAATGTTTATTGAGAAATGTCTGTCAAGAAAATCACCCACAGGAAAAAGCTTCCTTTGGAATGTTCCCATCAAAGAAAGCAATTAAATGTACCCATACAAAATTCTCATGCAGGTTGGATTTGCACTTACCCCTTTTCCCTTACCAGCTTGGAAAGTATTGGCCTTTGTGGTTAGTCTTCTCAGACAGCTTTAATATCCCCACCTCCTTCATGGTGTATCCTATCCTCTTCTTCAACACATTAAGGCACAACTTCCTAATGGAAAAAAAATAAACAAGCAAACCCACATTGTTTCACCAAGTTACTTATGTCCATATGTCCTTGTTAGACCAAGACCCATGTAAAACATTTAACCACTGGTCTCAATAAGACGTATGATGTTGCTCCTCCCTCCCTTCCCCTGGCCCACTCACTACTCTTTGTCGTGTTTCACTGGACCTTAGTGATCTCCTCAGTTTCAACATTAAAGACACGCATGACACGTGTGCTTAGCTATATAGAGAGATATATACACACACACACACACACACAGAGACCTTACTGGCTCTGAGCTGAGGCAAGACATGATGGCAGTTAATTGCTTTAGGCTGCCTGACTGTACAGCTCTCATATCATCAAGGGATATTTAAAGAAACCAACCCATGTTTACTTCTCCCAAAGCATAAGCCCACAGGTCCACAAACACCACAACAGAAATTACTACACTCACGGCATACGGTTGCTTTTTTTGACAGAATGTGTTCAGATGTGTCCAGTCAATCAGTTCTCCCTTCAGAGTGCACACACTGCAATCGTCTGATAGCCTCGTATTCAACATCTGATAGACCATCACTGCTGATTAAAACAACAAGCTCCAAAAGGTTTTCATCTTATTTTAAGAACACACACATGTTACATATACAGTGTAACAGACTTCGCAATATACTTAAAGAACTTTCAATCACACTAATTAGTAACAAATAAATAGTACAGTTATATGCCTACGGAAGTCCTAAATATCCCTGTGCACAGAGAGATGAGCCAGTGCCTCCGAGCCCTTCAGCAGGCACAGGAAGTTTTCTAAATAATTGCCCTTTAGTCATTACAGGATTACTTTTATTTTAATGGATGCTGGTGTGTGAAGGAGAATATAGAACCAAATTTTATTTCTGAAATGTCTGAATCAATAAAGGTGCCTAATTAAGGTATTCATTAAAGTATACAAAGTTAACTTAACAGGAAAAATCTGGAGAGGACTATTACGTTTCTCCATTAAACTAATTTAATTTGGTTATAACGCAAATTCTAATAAGATGATATTATTAACTAGTTCAATTTCAAAATGTCTTATGTTTATTTTTATTATGTTACTAAGCAGAATAGCAATTGACTTAATTTATTTTATTAAATAACATTTCTCAATCCGTTTCTAAAGGGACAATGGCCTATTTCTTCCCTGTGGCCGTTCGTGTGCTGCCAGTAGGAACACTACATTATAGCTAAGGTTTTCACCAACTTCACAGGCTAACGTTCAAAACTCTGCACTGGTTACTCAAATGGGTCATCTGGTCTGCAGTTCTCTCAGTTCTGTCACCACCCATTGTCACTTATGAACAGGAGCTCTGCATTTCAGCTGGTTGTCTGTGCAGCTGGTCATTTTTTTCTTTCATTCAGCTTTTATAAACAGACAATATAGACATGTCCACTGTGATTTAAAAACATTACTGATGGAAAACTACAAAGCTATATTTAATATTCTTCCAAAATGGAAAGAGAAGCAATCTCCCTCATAACAAATCAAGGTGCTTTCTGACTTTCTTCTGTGATGTTATACTCAGAACACAGAACATGTCATATGTAAGGAACCAGTGGCAAATTCATAACACCGTTGTCTAAAATCTGGACATAGCTGCCAGCATCAAATAGTTATGTAAAGTTATGTAGTTTGCTAATCCTGGGGCTTCAGGGCTGCTGCACCTCACTCTAGGGGTCCTCTACATGTACTGCATGTACCACCAAGAATGTCCAAAGCAGCATTCAAAACAGTGACCCATGCAAACACACCATTTTCACTGGTGAGAAGGAACCAGATGTCACCACAACTGTTGCAAACTGCATTAACTGGTAAAGGGGGTTTTAACCCTGTCTGAACACTCTGGAGAGGGAGCCTAATACTGACATCACAAGAAAGGACACATAGGAAGTCATCCCTGCAGGCTGTACAAAACAAACCCTGAACATGGCTCTGTACCTTGGCACTGTTAATTATCTCCCCTTCCTCCCTTTCTTCCCCTAATGGCATGAGCATATTCTACCATCGCTTCACCTGCGGCTTGTTCCTTGCTTATCTAATCTCTCAGGCAGGCAGCTCTGCATGGAGAAGCTTCATCGTATTCTCTGCACTTGACCTCATCTGATCTGCTAAATATGGATCTATTTAACATAGTACATGCATTAGAGAAATCAATACTGACAAAGTTTTGAAGCCCAACCTATTGATATGGTTCCAAACCCAGAACATTAGTAAGAAGGTTATTCAGTGTCAAACTATGATGTAACAGGGGAAAAAAAAAATAAATCTACTCCTGGTCAGTAACAGATGAGTCATATTCCTCCTAAAGCCTTAATCAGACAAACAAAATGAAGACTTTTCTAACAGCTAACACAACATAAATATACATTTCTTGTCAAAAATTATATAAACCATAGAACTATGTACATAAAACCAAGTATTTACACAAGCCACAGTTGTCCACTCTGCCTACATCTCTTTGTAAATCGGTACAGAAGATCTCAAAACTAAACATTTTGGTCACAGAGGATGTATCAGTTTAAAAGCTTCCATCTGCTCTGCCACATTGATTTTCTAATGCACATAACATGTTAAAATGAATATAGTCAATAGTTCAGCAGACCAGACAAATCAGAGGCCAGAAATGCTGCAGAGATTATCTTGATGCTTCACCAATCGCAAGTATGGCCTAATGTCAGGAGATTAAAGGGATTTAATTTAATGTCAAGGGATTAAGTTTTATACTTTATTGCAAGTAAGGTTAAACACTTCATAAGCAATTATACGCAGTGGAATACGTTAGGAAATACATAAAATTAAAAATGATAATTTTGAGGAAAATGACATTGTAAGTTGGAAAGTGTGAATTAACAATTAAAATCTCAGGCAATCTCACCTGCACCTCCTGAGATGTGGGCAGACAAGTGGGGAAAAGGCTAAGGCCTGTGAATGGTGAAGAGAACAGCACAAGATCCCACAAGACTTGTACCAAAAGTCCTCAGAATTCTGTTTGATGAGTCAGGCATAGCAGTCCTTGATAACCCAGGACATTTACTGTGGCTACTGCAATACACCTCTTATTTATTGTCAGAGATTAACTTCTAAAGAAAAATGTAAGAAGCCAACAGTATAAACTTGTTGGGGCACAAATTCCTAAAAAAAAACCCTACCTTCTTCTGCTATGAAATCAAATTATAATTTTACATCTAAGTAGAAACATTACTCAAAATGGCATTATTTTGTTTTGTAGGCTGCTCCTTTTAAGGAACAAGTCTGCCAGGGCCAATGCTTATGAAAACTAAACCACAGCATTTGCCTGGCACCCAAACACAAAGTTTCAACACACACTCTTCTGAAAAGGAACATTGACTTCAACAGCCTTTATCAGCCTGACTGCATAAACAATTGCCACAGCTTATTTGCACATAAAAGCTGGAAGAGGAGATTTCCTAGTAGTATTTATTGCCAATTTAGTTTTGCTGCTGTGAGAAACACTTGAGATTTTTTCCCCAAAGGAAGTTATAGTTTCTACATGTTTTTCCTCTGCTGTTACCTAGCTCAGAAACCAATATAACATAAAAAATACTTCTCTGTAATAGTGGTTATCTAATTATACAAGTGTCTTCTCATACTCTTCTTTAAACAAAGACTCCAAAATAGTAATATAATGCCATAACCTACAGAACAAACACCAAATCAAAGTATTTAGAGACAATGAGGTTCTGCATTTTCAGAGACTGTGTCCATTCAAAAATGCTACTCTTGGAGTATATGTTCCAAAGCCCTAATTTTAGAAGGACTAGTCTTGATTCCTTTCAGCTGAAAGATGCTTTGAACTTCAGAAAATTTGAATTTGATTTTGCTATTAACTAACTCTCATGGTATATGATGATTCTTACAGCACCTTCCTGCATTTCTTCTCATGTATCATATGAAAGAGCAATGAGAGAAATCTGCTTGTTGATGCATTTACCTAATACTTCATTATCATCATATGGGGTCAAAATATTAATCACCCTCATATATTAGGAAAAGCAAAAAAACCTGGTAAACACAAAGTAAATGTTAGTAATTAGAGATACAAAGTAAGTATGTGGATATACAGTGAAACAGTCTCTCCTTCCACCGAGACAGGTGTAAGTATCATAAACTACTGCCTAGTTACTGAATTTAGAGTAAAGGGCAGTAATGATACCAAGTTTAAAACTGGAAGTGTAATGAACTGAGAGTGGCTTATGTTATGTACCGGATGGCTGCATACATCTGCAGTGCAAACATTTGTCTTACTACTGCAGGGCAGTATTTTCCACCTCTCTCCCCATGCTCCGCCTTGTCACGTCATAGCATCCCAGGTTGGAAGGGACCTCAAGGATCACCTGGTCCAACCTTTCCTGGCAAAAACCCATTCTAGACAAGATGGCCCTGTAACCTGTCTGGCTGAATCTTAAAAGCATCCAACGTTGGGGAATCCACCACTTCCCTAGGGAGATGACTCCAGTGGCTGATTGCTCTCAGTGTGAACCACTTTCATCTTGTGTCCAATCAGAATCCCTCCAGAAGCAGCTTGCACCCATTACCCCTTGTCTTTTCCATATGACTCCTTGTAAAAAGGGAGCCCTTGTAGCCACTATTTAAATATTGGAACATGGTGATAAGGTCTCCCCTAAGCCACCTTTTCTCCAGGCTGAACAAACCCAGTTGTCTCAGACCTTCCTCATACGGCAGCTTCCCAGTCCTCAAATCCCCTTTGTGGCCCCTCTCTGGACCCTCTCCAGCCTGCCCACACCTTTTTTTGCCTAGTGGGGACCAAAACCCAACACAGTGTTCCAGGTGTGGTCTGACAAGCACCAAGTAGAGCAGACTAACAACTTTATCCCTGTGGGCAATGCCTTTGTTGACACACCCAGCACCCTGTTGGCTTGTTCTGCCACAGCAGCAGCACGCTGTTGTCCACTCACACTGAGCTTGTTGTGCACCATATTTCTACATTCTCTCCTACAGCTCTGTGTGTCAGATCTGCTGGTGCTGTGGTCACTGCAGATCCAGCTCGTTGGTTTCTGCTCTCTCCCACAATGGACAAGCAGATTCAGAATGTGAATCTACTTCAGAAGTTGGTGTTATGCATCTGAATACATAAAGAAATTGCTATTTTACTCTGTCGCTGTTGAAAAAACCAGGAACAACTATCCACCCCTGTGTAATACATGAGAAGAACTTGGTTTTAATTATCTCCAGCAAGAAAGTACAGATTTATTTTGATATTGTGTATGATCAAGCCTCAAATGAGTTTCACTGATGCAAACTATGTGATCACTTCCAGGAGCGGTGAAGCAAAACCATTTGCTCACCAAAGTTCACTTGTGTAAGCCAGTGGTGGACAAAATCCATTCATCACAGCACTAGGTATTTAAAACCTTAAAATCAAATGGCACAGTCTATAAAATACCACAACAAAGTACTGGTAATGTTTAGCAGTGGAATGCTGCAAATCCTGATTTATTTCCACAGAAAGCAAGCTCAACATAGAGTGTAAATCGTTATGTATATCAAGGCTATATGAATGTCAGCTTTCCAAAAACGCACAAGATGAAGAAAAAAAAAAAAAAAAAAGGATAAGAAAAAGAAAAGAACCACTAGTATATCTTAATCAGATCCCTACTCCAAACTCTCAGTAACACCAGCAAGACTGGCAGGTGCTCATTTACACCCTACAGATCCGGGACCTGTGTAAGCAATAGACATACTGGGGGAAAGAGGAGGGACAGCAGGTTGTCTGGAAGAGGGTGGCTACTACAACAAAAAGTACTAATAACAATAATAATAGTACTTCTCTAAGCTTCCTTACAAACTTTGCTTAATTGAATGCTGTAGATCCAGTTGTGATTCTGGAGATATGACTGTAACTCTAGATTTTTATTGGGCATAATACAAATGCCATATACACAAGAACCAGATTCACCATGTTTACACAGTTTTTTTTAATGCCTTCACTGTTCTCTTACATACAAGTGCTCCATTCCACAAGGCCAGTAAATGCCTGGGTGAGCCATGCTGGTGGAAGCTACTTGGCCATTCCAGTTTCATCCTGAAATACTTTAACCAGTTGGATAAAACAGATTTTAATATTCCATTATTTTCTTTTGCCTACAAAGTATCTACCATCTATAGAGTAGCAGTATTTTTTTCTAAGTACTTACTCTCAAAGTGAAAAGAAGCTCAAAGAAATGGCTCTGCCTGCAATTGAAAAGAAATGATCAAAACATCTAATCTTCCCTCAGCATTCTCCCTAGAATTTTGCCCTGACATTGTAAGTATTGAGGGAAAGTAGTTGAAACTAGTAACAGCACAGGAAGGATATTTTGTTGTTGACACAGCTGTCAAGATTTCCCAGTAAAAAAGAAAAAAAAGAAATAATTTTATCAAAACAGAAAGTAACTTTAATGAAGCTATCTACATTGGAAACTCACTTCTTACCCTTTAGTGAACAATTTGTTACAGAGACTTCATGCTCCTCTCTTCTAATTGACACATTTTTTTATATCCAGAATGTTTTCCTCTTTCTTTGAATATATCCTGTCAGGCAGGACTTACATACAAAACAAAGTTAATTTGGTCAAATCTCTAATTCAATTCTGTTGATAGAAATTCTTCCGTCAAATGATTCAAACCATTCTGTCAACAACACATCCCTGGCTACTTTCAGATCTTTTCTGCAGATGCAATTTGCAAAACAGTATCTTTTCTTGAAAATCAATTCATAATTTTAAAATGTATATAGCTCAAAAGCCTTATCTCCAACTGTGCTGGAAGTCTTTGTTAACACCTCCAGCTCCCTGGGAAGGCAGAAATGTGAGGTAAGCTGTACACGTTACACGTTTCTATTCCAAACCACCACAAGCATCACTATTTGCTCTACCACACACTGTCTCTTAGCTTCTCTCCAGCATTTCTTAACTTTTTTTATATATTCTAGAAAAGGTTTTATCAGACAAAACTGACTCTGGTTATTTAATGGTGGCATTAAAATAAGAAGCCAGACTTAGAAATTAGATGGATAAAATTTTCTTCCTGATTTTTGTAAGAGCTCAGCATCCTGGTAAAATTTCACAGGCACCCTTTAGCTTCTTCAGCAAATTGTTGTTCAAGAGCTTTGGGCAAAGCAACAATTCTTTGGTATTTTACTATGATAAAGTAATTTTACAGAAATGTACTTGCAACGTATCTTGTTGAAAGTTTTTTTTTTCACTTTAGCTTTTATTCTGCATCAGGAATTAATATTTAAGACAGAAAATGAGCTGAGATCAACAACACTCACTTCACAAAGCCTCATTGTATTATTGGGAGTAACATTTTGCTAACTATAGAAGAGTATGAAAAATGAAGTAAATTCACACCTGCTTATACACAGCTACAATGCCTGTTCAAGACACTCATTAAAGTGATACTTTTTTTTTTTACAGTTAAGAGGGTAAGTTTAAGGAAAATATAGAAATGCAAATTGATTGCACAGGACATTGCAAACCTCTGCAAGCAACATTTGTAAGGGCTCCAAGGTTGTTTTTCACCTATGCTTACACCATTTTTTTTTCTGTCACAAATCTAAGTACACAGGATATGTATAGAACTTATATATTTTCTAAAATTATTGTTCAGGTGTTAGACTTATAACTGAATGGCCTGCTATTTTTTTACTTCTCCTTCTTTAGCTTAAAATATAGCAGAAACAGCTTAATTCTGGCATTGAAAGAGCAATAGATTACCCTTCCATAGCAATTAAACTCCTAAATTAAAGATGTGCAGTCAGTTCTCATTGGAAGGTATTATTTTTCTTGTTTAAGTACAAAAGGCACCTTTACACAGCGTGGTGAAACCACATACACCTATGTGCACACCCACGATAGTACAATGCCACGTACTTACTAGCAGAGCAAAGATTGTCAAATCATTCTTCAATTCCAAAGTCATGTACAAGGAATAAAAGAGTGACTTTGATCAAGTGCATCATGGTCTTCATACCTATTGACAATATGGACTCTATACCTCCTGTTACTGTTTTTTAAAATTGTGGTGTTTTGTTTTGTTTTTCTTTTAAAAGCTTGGCTCTTTTTTAAACAATTTTTTAGTTTAACATTATAATTCTTAAACTATTAGGAAGACAAAGGATCTCAATGAGCTTTCCCATCATAAGTCTGTGGACTTATGGACTGCAACTGCTGTGCAAACTGCATATACAAGAAATTTCACGTTCCTGTAAAGCTGGTTTCTGTCAGCACAATGAATCCTTCGATAAAAAAATCCTGCAAACAAGAGTCAAGAGCTTTTTTAAAGAAAAAAAAAAGAAAAAAGAGCTACTGAGATAACAGCACTACGTAAATCAAAGCAGTTCTAATGAATTCAGTGGAGTAAAGCCAACCCAGAGAAGCTAAAGATCTGTCCAAATATATTGAACAAATCCATCAAAATTGAGTGTCATTGTTTTCCTACGCATCATAATAATACGATTTTAAGACCAGATGATCTATGCACTTAATTAATTTAGCTATATCTCAGCATAGCACAAAATACATTTTCACTGGGGAAAAAAAGGACGACTCTATTGATCATGAGATGCTGAGATATTGCTAGTTTGACACTTCAGGCAGAATTCTGAAGGACAGTCTATATTCTCCTAGTTTCATGAAATAATGATATCCCCCGCAATTCACAAGTTTTCTTCAGGGCTTCATCAAATCCCTCCATCCCCAGTATGGCTCTGCATATCCCAGCAGAAGATGTTAAGGCTTAGGAGAGCTATACACACACCCCTTCACAAAGAGCCCATTCACTTTTATGTTCCAGCTGCAAGGCAGAATAGTGGAAAATAAATGCTCCATGAAAGACAGTTGTGCTGTCCTCTTTGTCCTCATCAAGACTGAGAAAGAAAAGACAATAATACATGGGAAATCTGTCAGGAATTCTCTAAGGTGGGATTGTGGCCAAAGATAAAAGTCTTAAACAACTTAAACCATCCTTTGCTTCTGGCCTATTTCCAAGAACCTCAATGATTGTTGTAAATTACAGGTTCAAGGTAACACAACCCAGAAACTGTGTGATATTTCTTCCACCTTTACATCTCTTTATTTCAGGATTCCTTAGGAATTTTTCTCACTGCCTTAAAATGTAACAAAACTCAAATTATTTGGTCAACAGTAACTGTTGAAGATTTCATCTCTTTAGTCAATTTAACAAAACACTCTCCAAAACATATTAAAAATATTTTTTATTTTAATCAGACTTAGAGTGCTTCGCTTTGTCTTTCTTCTCCCCCTTATTTTAACTATCATTAACCACATTAATAATTTATTATGAGACATTATGTAATTTGCAGTATTCAGTACATTTAGTGCCATGGCTGTGCTGTAAGTCACTTGTTGCCCAACAGACACATTTATAACTGTGACACTTCATTCACAGACCAAGGACCATACTCATGAGAATTTACACTCCTCTGTCCCCCGTGTCTTCAATTTAAATGGATCAAATATGGCAAGTACTTCAGTAAAAGATGCACAAAATGCCAGTCAAGATTTTTCATATTTCTTGAATTTATTGCTTGAAGCTTATTTTTCTCTCAGTTATGGGATGCAGAGAAGAGCCAGAAAGAGCAACCTCACTATTCCTGTGGAGAACTTCTTGCACTAGTGGAAACAGCTTGAAAGGTTATGGTGGAGTTCAAAAGCCGTAAGTGTAGCTCAGACAAATCCCACAGGGTTTACAATGTCAGACTCCATGACCAAAACATGTTAACCTCAGATACAGCATATGATTTTGCTGGTAAAATATTGAACCCATTTATAAGCAAAAAAAAACTGTCAGGAGAAATAAAGAAAAAACCAAGACAAATATGAAGAATCTTAATTTACCATCTAACCAAATTATTTCTATTCACTGAGTTTTGGGAACAGAACTATTTAATTACAGTGGTGGAAAAAAATAGCACAAAAGTTCTGATTTTCAAAGACACTGAAACTTCAAGCATCATTGATTTTTGTTCAAGATGGGTTTCAAACATCCATCATTATCATCACTTATCACAGAAAGTGCAGGAAGATCCAGAGTTTTCTACGTATCTGCAGTAGTTTAAATACTGTGGTATCAAGTTTGCTTATTAAAAAATCACCTATCATTAAAAAAAAAAAAAAAAAAAAAAATGAGGTAGAAAGGAAGCTAAAAAGAAACATTAAATTCATTTTACAATATATCAGATCTTTTAGTTACTATAATGATTAGCTGGATCTAACTCTAAGTCACTTTTTAATCCAGAATACCAGACCCATACAACTTAATATAATTTCTAATCATACAGTGACTTCACATCATATATAGAGAGATATTTCATGCTCTTTAGAGTAAAAAATGTAGGTCAGGACCCAAAGGCTATAGTCTAGCTACGCTGCTGTGAGTTTAACATATTATTCTTTTGGGTAAATAAAACAATCTCATTTCACACACAAGCCAATGATCTTCAAACATCCCTATTTCTTAAAAGGAGACCAACACCTAATGCCCGGTTGGTGTGAAAGTCACCCTACTAGATGCAACAAGTTTAACATTTTCTACTTGTTTTCCTAATGAAAAAGCTTTACCTTGCCTGTAAACAAAAGACAGGACAATGGACCAGGAGAACTGTAACTAGTGCTGGAAAATGACAGTCAGCTGATCCACCTGTACATTTTACACATACACATCTCTCCTCTCCCCTCTACCAGGTCTGCGCCCAACTGCCGCAACAGAATGTCTCCTCAAGAGTGACAAGGCTGACCACTATCTCTTACTTGATTTAAAGCACTTTTTGTTCATTTAGATACTCCTAAACCCACCAGTTTCACTGTGTTTTGTATTCATTTACCAATCCAAATAATTAAGGTTGAAAGAGTGATTGAAACAAAAGAGGAAGGCAGGCCAGCAAAATGAGAAAGTCCTCCTACAGTCCAGTTTATTGGATTATTGCAAATGTGAATGTTCAAGTTGTACAATGGACAAGTGGTATCTTTTAAATACTGGAAATGTTAGAAATATTGGTATCAAGCTCTGCCTACTCATGATCTTATCTGCAGTATCTCACCTCTTTGACAAACCTCTGAAACAATAAGCACAGCAGAATCTGCACATGGGTCAGAGTTCACATGAACCTTACCGTTTCTGGAAAATATCGATTCCTTCACACAACTTTCTCCTGGAAAACTGGAGATGTGGTAGTCAGACCAGCAATACTGTACCATACATACTATACTCTATAACCAGCTTTGACAGGAAGGATGCTGCTCTATCTTACAGCACACAATTTTAGTCTAATTTCTCCAGGGAAGACAGCTCAAGGGAGAAAACATGAAGAACAGGAAGGTTTTAATGAGAAGTACCCTTGGGACCTGCCTCTGAAGTTGTTTCATGTTCCTCTCCCCCAACCATTTGTGTACGGACACACTGAATATTTCCCTGAGGAAATCTCACAGGCCAAGCATGTACACAACACAGAGCTGCAGGACAAGTGCTATAACAGGAAAAAATACTTTTAAAGATTTGTTTTACACTGTGGACAGATGATTCTTACCTAGGATTCTCACTAAATTCCCAAAACACAGTCACACAAAGATCGATAAACGGACCCATCGCAACAAAGCCCTGCTGAA
>NW_008595552.1:48617-93959 GCF_000691845.1 Merops nubicus
ACTGGCTACTGTTAAACTCTGTGGTAAGGTTCATTCATTATGAAGCTGAAGCACAGCCTGTGAGAAGACCATCTGCTGTGCCAAGTCCAAGAGAAGCGGTTTGAGACTGTAGCTAAGAAGTCAGAGGTACATGCATTGCAGACGAATATAGACTACCTAATTCAGTAAAAACAACACAAAATAGACTGCACACAAACCTGCAGCTATGCTATTAACTAGGTCAGCTTTTTTTTTTGGCCTACAAAACGCTGTTTGTGAATTCTTCCTTCTTCCCAACACCCAAAACTGCTTAAAAACTAGTGATGGATTCTGGCAGCACTACGCCCGTCTTCACACAGGTCACACGAGGCGTACAACAGCAATCAGCTCAGAAGGATGGGGCATAGAGAAAACTTCAGATAGAGAAGCTGCATTCAGGTCCTGATTCCTATTCCTCATCTGAATCAAGCAGGTGTACTCAAACCCAGGTAACCCACCTCTTGCAGTCTGCTCCTTTTGACCATCAGGCTACATATTGGTGAGAAAACTCTCTTGAAGGAAACCTTACACAAGCTTTAATTTCTTATGGAAAAAAATTAGCAAAGAAATTGAGAAATACATAATGAACCTAATGAAAAAGGTCAGTTTGAATATACAGATTCAGAATTAGGTAGCTTATCTGTGATTATAACTGTTATAAATCTTACTGGAAAAGAGAAACTTGTGTAAATAAGGTAAAACATTTTGAGTTCAACAGTCTCCCATCAACAATAAGACATTATTTCTTAGAATTACTCAATAGAAATGTGCATAAAAACATCTGGCTACCAAAGTACAACTGAATTTTATAAATCACCATTTTACAGGTAGAATAAGAGGCAGTTTGGGTTTTTTTTTTGTTGTTTTTTTTTTTTTGGTTTTTTTTCAGTCTTGAATGATTTTACATGTTTGTTCCACTTGCAAACTCTTACAGCAGATTTCATGCAAACCCCAAAACATGAGGACTGACTTTGATGTTCCACCAACAGCAGTCTAGAGTATAACTGAAAAACGTAAGAAAGAGCATGGAGGGTGCAAGTATGAAAGGCACTGGGCATATTGACAGCAGCAAAATCTCACCCTGTCCTTGAGGTCACGTTAGGACTCATGATCCAACTGAATTCCCATATTTCTCAGAGAGACCATAAGAAAGAGGGGAAGAGAAAGGAAGAACATCTGAAAAACAGAAGATCACATCTCTTGCTCCTCAGTTGACGGTTAAATTCAGATATCGTGTCTGTGATGGTTGTGTGTGTCTGTTCCAAGGGCCAGACAGTATAGGCTGGCTACTTATGAGACCATGTCACACTAAATATAAAAGGTTTTCTCTGGTATTGTCCAGTCAAATATTGCAGTACTTTCTGGAAATGAGATGAAATTCAGCATACTGCTATTCAGCTATTAAAACGAAGAACCTTCCCAATCTATCCAATCAGTAATTTAAAGCCACTTCATTACAGCAGTACCTTTAAAAAAGTAATAATGCTATGAGTGCTTCTAGTTAAACTATAAGGTTTGTCTTTCAATTAAATTTACTCACTTATAAAAAAGAGATGAGCATATCTGAAGCTGAAATTGTCCCCATTCTAAGAACATTCATGTAGATTCTTTTCCGAAAATGTATTTTAACACTTCAGTAAGAAAAATCTGCTCATGTGAAGATAAAATGCAACACCAGTGCAGCATGAACATGTAGCAAGGTCACTGTTCTTCTACGATTCAGTCACAACACTGCAAATTACTTGCCTAATGTGCAAATTGCTGAGTTGCTAATGGTGAGATTCTTAACAGTCTGAAGCACTGCAGGAGTAGATCTCCAGATCCCCTACTCTGTGAGCCACAAACTGAAGTCACATCATTTTCACATAGCCTTAAAATTTTCAGTTACATACATTGTAGCCTTCAAACCACACACAAAGTAATGGACGTTTTCCAGGAGTACAAATTTTAAGAAAGGTTGAAGCTTCAATTCACAAAACAAAGCCCATAAAAAGGAAAGGGGGGAAAAAAGAAAAGGAATGCCTGAGGTGTTACTTTTATTCTGAAAGACAAAGGAAGAATGAGGCTCCTACAGGCTAGGTGACTATGCTTTTTACAAATAACAGGCTGTACAGATATCAACTCCATTTTAAGTCTCCAAGTCTCCAAGAATTAGCTTAAAAAAGTATTAAATATACCTGATAAAAAAACTTTACTGCCCTTACTTTTATTAGTCTTGCCTTCAGTCTTATTGAAGTACACCAGACCCAACTTAAATACTTTTTTACATTGAAGAACACTATTTAATCATATTTTTTTCCTAATACAGGTGCACTTTGCATTATATATACTGCACTCAACACTTGGACATAAACGCATTCATTAAAACTAGCATCAATTATGTATATGTATTTATTTAACATGCCAAACAGTTAAATTCACAGAATAATTTGTTAAAAGTATAATCAAATGAGAGCTCCAAAAATGAATGGTTACTATCTGAAGACCTGACAACATAAATAGCAAGCACTGCTTTCAGGAATGTAACTATTTTTTTAATGACGACTTAGAATAGCAGCAGAACTCCATACATATAAAGGATAAAACTTTCCTTCCAGTATTTTTCAAAGCAGGATTAGATTCATTTTACAACAAAGGATGCTGACGTGAAGGATGCTACATGTCCCAGAAAATTTCACATCACTGGTCAGTAACAAAGGCAGCAACAGAACCCAGTACTTCTGAACTTTAAGCTCCCATTCAAAATAGCTGTTTATCCCTCAAAATGCTAAGGAGAGTAGAAGGGGAAAAAAAAATAAACATTACAAATGTAGGGGGTAGCAAATAGGAGAGATCAGTTTCTCCAAGAGGCAAAAAGTATCTGTCTTGGCTGAAGACAGGATTTAATCCAGTATATTTGATTTTAACAGACAGAAGTCTGCCTCCATCCATACATAAAACAAATACCATATATAATTATGAAAAGGGTCAAGATATGGATTGGCATCAATATCTGGAATTGCAAATTAATCCAGTGTATTTGATTTTAACAGACAGAAGTTTGCCTCCATCCATACATAAATACCATATATAATTATGAAAAGGGTCAAGATATGGATTGGCATCAATATCTGGAATTGCAAATAGTCAAATACACTATTCTTTGCTTGGTCCTGAGCTTTGTAGAAAAGAGAAGTCCTACACTTTAGGTAGTCTACATGAGATGCTGGTATTTCAAGTCTTAAGGCAGCACCAGCAAATTAACTGGTAAGTTGGTATCTGTCAAACATGTCCTTTATGAACATTCTGGAATTAAACTACTGGGGAGGCAGAGGCGAGCCACCTACAGAAAATTTTACTTTGGTGTGACCTGAAAGCTAAGAGCCAAGTTAGCTATTGATAGAAACAGGGAATATCTGCTGATTGTAGGACAGTTTTGTCTAAATTCACTACATTTCTATACAATTATTGTCTAACGTTATACAAACATGTATTTTTATAAGCAGGAACTAAGATTCTTAGTCTCAACTCCCTTAGTCTCTTATTTATAAGATCTAGTTATTCTAGATCGAAAAGCAAAATCAGACTGACAATCAGTTTATCCCAAGTTGTTCCAATTATGCAGTTACTTGATTTCAAGCGTGAATAGTTTGAATATGACATAAGGAAAGTGCTGGAATGAAAATAGCTGTTGACAGGCTCCCACCTATGGCAAACAGGAAACATATCTCCTGGTTTAGGGTATTGTTATGAAACAGCCACTCAAGTCTCCAGAGTCTCTTTCGGGATTCCAGGGAAACATTAGAAGGCTCAAACTTCCTTTTCTCCAGGGTTTTTATTAGAAGAAATTCATTCCAATTTAAACACTCCAATAAAGAAGCAGGCAAGCAGAGTTACTTACAAGTCCTCGAGGTGCTACAAACCAGGCGAGTGTTTAGTGTACCTCAAAGCCGTTAGATTAAACTCAGCATAGCTGTGTTCTTTCTTGTAAAGTAATGCCTAATTACTGAGTTTTTTGCAGTGCTATGAATACTGTTAAGGAAGACCTGCCCTAACAACTTCTGTTATACAGAAATCATTTTCTACTGTTTGTCATTAAAAACCTGTTGTGGCTACACTATGACAGATGAACTTTAGACGTGTTACTTTACACCATGTATGACTCCAGACACTTATGACAACATTCATTTAAGCAGCTATGTACTAAACGAGTATGTTGAAATTTATTTCCTTCAACAGAAACCCAGTAAAGGTAAAAATTTTGACCCCAAAGCATCCACTTAGTTTGTAGGCACATGTACTCAGAAATGCCCACCAGACAAGTGTCTGCTTGTCAGAGGGTGTTTGGCTGCAGTGAAATATGAATGTTGGTGTCCCCAACACTGACATTATTTAATTTCTAAGGGGAATTTTACTAAGCAGGAAATTTTAGTAAATTCATTCTTTAGCAGGCACTTCAAATTTTTGTTTACATATATGAAGTGTAAAACATGAAATTTAATATTTATCTTTAAACTTTATGTTAAAAGTGAAGATAACGTTTCAGTTTCCTTAAAACTGGGAGACACCTGGAACAGCAAAAAGCACTCAAAGCACTAAAAGAATTGTAATGAAATGATTTTTAAACACCTTTAGTGTTTTTTTCATACTAGACTCCAGCTGTGGATTGCTCAAGAACTACACACTTTTTAATCTTGAAAAGGAAATACTTAAGGGTAATGATCTCCTCTGCCCATCAGATAACTGTACTTGTGCAGGAAGCACACTGCAAAGCATTTAGTGTGGCCAACACCTCTTTAAATTCTTTACTGCCAATAATGCCAGTAACCAAACGGGGAACAAAGTATCTAATCACCAAGGTGATTTTATTCATGTGTCGTTCCTTTTAAGGAAAACTTCTGGGCATCCAACTGCTGGATTGTGTCCTTGCTGGACTAGTGTCTCAAGGACACTCAAAAGTCATTGAAAGAACTTTATTGAGGCATAAATTAGTATTTATGCAACCCACAAAGCCAGTGAACACCACAAGCCTAAAAAATTGGAAAGCAGACAGTTTTAAAAATGAATTATTTCTCAACCTCGTAATTTCTATTTTGACACTGTAAAACTTGTGATTCAAGTTTGCATCTTAATAAAGCTCAGCCCTTGAAAGTCCAAGCTTTTTGATATCTTTAGGGAGCTGGAAACAAGGAAATTCTTGATCTCAATACACAATTTCTAACTTCCCCACTCATAACAGCAATGACACTGGATAATATCTATGATATTTGGAGTGCAAATGTTTTTACCCTCCCATTTAAATTTACTCACTCTGGGGACAGAAGTTCACCCAGTGCCATCAGTTCTAACCTAACCAGGATGAAACAGAAGAAAACCAACCCCAATCTCCAAAAAAGGGTAGCAACAGGTCCTTCTCAACTAAACATCAACAAGTACTAAAAAGAGGAGCTATAAGCCTTATGACAAAAAATAGACCAACACTGCAGTGCATCCTTTGGACAGTTTCTTTGCAGTCACTGACATCTCAAACATTTGATTTCCAGTTTTGTTCCATGCCCTCCCACACTAAACAGTGCAGTAGAGCCATTGCTCCCAGTACCCGTGTTCTCACACTGCCAGATCAGCTGAAACACTCAGGAAAGATGTATTGGAAAACTCAGATCCTCCTCTCAACTTTTCACCCCATCCTGAAAATGAACACAGTAACTTCAGCTATGGCCATTCGCTGGATTCAGATCTCAGAGCCCCCAGAGCAGCAAATCTTGTCTTCCTAAACCAGGAGCAAAATGTGAAGACCCAATTCTGGAAACACAGAGTTCTACTCACCCATAAAAGGCCTAGCTGGAAGCTGGTAGGCAACAGGCTAAAGGAGCAGCTGAATGACTTCTCTGAGTGTAACATGATGGGACAGGGAGGGCAGAAACCAGACAGGAATCAAGAAGTAATTTGCCCATGCAGAAATAGAATTTCAGATATGTATTTTTAATTTCTGTTGACAGTGATTCAAAGGTTCTAACTTTTTTGGAGAAAAAAAAAGTATTATCTTGCTTTTTGCCACATGAGTGGCAGAATCTACCACTCGAGTGACCTTAGCTCAAGGAGGAAGAGTCCCCATCGTGGGCCCTGGAAAGCCAGATCACAGCACCCACACACACACTGCCAGGCTGACTCTGTCACCCCCAGTTTGTATTTTTGCAGGGACTCTGTAAGGAACCTTTCAGCCAGAGGCATCAGAGCTAGAACCTCACTCAACTGCAGTAAGAACAAAGAAACATTTTAGAGAAATGATGATACAAATGAATATGCATAGAAATAAAACACTGAAATAGGCACTAAGAAAACTACTTTACAACCAGTAGGGTATTCTGCTAATAAATAAACATGTTTACTGTCCTACTGATTACAAAGCATCTCTGCTGATGTTTCTTCTCAGTTGCTTATTTTTTAGTCTACAATTGTAGAATGTCTGGCACAATGGGGTTCTGATCTCAGCTGGGGCCTCTCAGCACTGTCATCATCACAATCTAAAAAGTGGTGAAGGGAAAAGTTCTCAGTATCATTAAGAACATGTATGTATACACACACATATATATATTCCATTTTCCTGAACCTTGGTGACCTCCTCACCTTGATTTCCTGAATAGCTGTTTGAAGTATGCTTAAAAATAAAACAAAAAGTTATTCACAATTAAAAGGCTTCTATCCAAGGTTCTCAGGGTATTAATGAAAAAGACTCTTGAATACATTAATGAAGTGCACCAAGAAAGAACCACAAAGCAGTTTGGCAGGTGTATGAACTTAACCAGAATGCTTTTCCAAATATTATCAGTAAGACAGATGGAATCATGAAACTGTTTCTATTTCTGAAAGAAAACACGTGGAATTTCTACTTAACTATCTCATGTCTTTTTTCTTAATAAAAAAATATAAATATGCAGTAAATGAAAAATCTTTCCATCTATAAAATCAGGTTGAATTAACAAGCAATATTATACTGATGAATATTCCTGTTCTAATGTTTTTTATTCACAGTTTTGATAAAAGACTGTTTAAAAAACTCAAGCTGATACACACTGTTCTACATCTTCAATTAGTTTTTCCACTAAAATATTGCACTGACATGACAAATTCATAAGGGCATAGGTGAAAAACTTCTTTTGGTTTTGGCCTGAAGCCATAAAACAAAGCAACAGTGTACAGGCAGAAAAGTGTTTTTTAACAATGCAAAAAGGTAAAAACATTTTTTTACATCAAGCTTCTTTATTTTAATTAAATGAATGTTTACACAGTTGCATAAGGAAGTAAATCTACATGCAAATAAAGGTTTTTTTACAAATTATAATGTGGTATCATATTCAGGTATGTGCTTCCCTGTTGGCTGCAACTTAAATATTGAGGGAAAAACTGGAACTAATTGCATATAAATCTGAGCTGTGGTGTCATGCATCCATGTCAGTCACCTCCACAACCCATCTGTTTGGATGACACACATTCAGAACACAAAAGTGCTGCCCAATGAGAAAATCATTTGACAGCAGCAGGGAACCAGCTCTACAACTCAGAAGAGAAAACAAATCAATTGAAGAGGTATATGCTAACCAAACACATCCAAAGCCAGACCGTGGCTGTTTGCCACAGCTGTGCCTGAACCCTTCTCACCTCTCACCAAATGAAGCACAGAATGAGCTCAAAGACCAACAAAGCTACACACGTGAGACACCACACTGGGCAGGGACTTCTCATACAGCTTCATGTCTCCTTTAACAGCCAATGCCTAGCCCAGGTTCTCAAGAGACTAACACATCCTGTGCAACCACCACAATCAGCCCAAATCTACTAGATCTCTTGGCTGCAGAGATCTGACAGGGCAGAGAGCTGATGGTGTTGGCTTTCATACCACATCACAGCCAAAACTTCAGAGAGAGGCAGAATGATGTTGGCAGAACATAAGCACAATCTGCTTACACCTAAAGCTGAAACAAAGCAGTAACATGCATTGACCCACTGGTCACAGCTGAACAAAACACACAGTACCTCATTTCTCGTTTCTCAGATGATTCTTTCACTTGTTGCTTTCTGGAATGTTATTTTTATTATTTAGATCATTAAAGTTTTTATCTTTTAACAATTTCAGAGCCCAAAACCAACTTAAATAATTTCTTGTCCACAAAGACTTTCTCCAGTCTGAAGTCCCCTTGGTGGACAGTTTCTCATTTTACATGATACTGAAGCAACACCAAATAAATGGTATTACATCCCAACATATGAAAGAAAACTACTAATCAAGTGAAAGAGCAGATAATGACAGGAGAGAAACCTCTGCTGCAGAAATAAAAGTGAGAAACTCAGGAACTGTCTGAATTCCAACACTGGAATTAAGAAACTGAACCATGGAATATCCTATATGTGGGTTTTCTTTCGCCATTCCACAGAAGTGTTTCTTATTTGGCTCAGGTTTATTTTTCTTTTATTCTATCTCAGCTAAAGGATAAATAGTTTAGCAAAGTCTGTCTATGGATTTAGTTGTCACACAGCCCTAGAAAGGGCAGACTAAAGAAGAATATCTCTTTCACTGTGTTCTAGCGGGTGGAAATCTTGAGATTGCACATAATCATGTGCAGTAGTCCTTTGAATCCAAAACTTCTATGTCAATACACAGCTGAACTGACAAATGTAGCACCCATAATCTGGCCACAATTTGGGGTCCAAATTGTATGCAACTTCTGTGTTATGGTACAGCAACCTTGTGATAAAATCCAAAAGAGGAACTTTTATTATATTAACAGGGCAACTGAAATATTTGTATTTAATGTATTAAGACAATAGGCACACCTACATCACTGCTTCCTAATACAGTAAGAGGAACACTGGGTGGCTGATCACTTTGCAAAAACAAAGGAAAAAATATCACCAGTGTAACTGTGGGAAGAGAAATATATTCCAAATACAACTATTCAGACATTGATCTTCTCCCGCTACAAAGGTACAGACACAAATCCAAATGACCTCCTCTAAAATATCTCTTAAGTACTTTCCTGATAAACAGGTGCAGGATCAGTACACCTAGAAGCCTCACTTGTTGGCTTCTCTACTGGTAAGGTCTGAAAGTTAATTTTGCAGAATACACAACACTGGCTGTGGAGTACACTGGAATGTACACAGAACAGCCTGTCCTTTTGTTTTGCACAATCGACTTCTTAACAACTCTACATGTTAAATAAAAGGGCATGTATAATTTGCTAACATCTTCTAAAGAAAAAGCCTATAAATGCAAGCTACTTTATAGATGCCTATTAAGCATACGTATATGAAACGTATATGATAACAAAAGATTGATGCAGTTAAATCTAGACTTAGTCAATTCAATGACCACTTACTGTACAAGACATAAAAATAAGTACTCCTGAATTTGGGTATGAGTAGCACAGTCAGGCTTACGTCAAAGATTAATAGCCAAGTTTATGTCAAATGTCTGTGTTAACAATTCAGATGAACTTCTGCAATTTTTTTGATAGTAGCTTTAACATCTGCAGTCCCAGTATCTCACAACAGTACAATGAGTAACATCATTGACAGTGGAAATATTTATATGAACTTCCTTTTGTTTTGGAAGAGCAAATGCATTCTGTCTTCTATAGACATCCTTTGACCACCCATTTTAAGCATATATTAAAATAATTTTTGATCTCACAGAAGCTTTGAATTATTGTCAAGGGAATGCTGGGATTTCAGTGTAACATTTTATTTACCTATCTATTGTTTTTAGCATCTGTTTTTACAGGCCTGTAAATAACTACCCATAAATCTTATATTTACGAAATAATACCCTTTAACATTGATGAATTTCAATACTGCATAATCAATAATTACTACATTGCAATTGAAAACTAAGCCAGACATGCATCTTTAAAGACTAATTTTTTTTTTCCTGATCAGTAACTTACACTAATAAAAGGATTTAAGTGAAAAGTTCACAAAACAACTTGATCCAGCCCCTTGTTTCACTATGGAGCTTTGCATTTACATCACTGAAATCAATACAAACACATCCCCCACCCTAAAAGAAGAGAGAAAAAAAAATGATAAAGTCACTATCAAAAATTTACTTCTGCAGAACAGCTGAATTACACAATACTGAATCTGGAGAGAAAATAAAAGCCTTCTCAACTTACACTTTAAGCAGACTCATTAACTCCAGCAAGCAGAAGTTATTGTTAGATCCACTCAGGTTCCTCTACCACATCCCTTTCACTCAAAGATCTGATTTGAAGTGATCCCATCCAGTTCTGACTCACCTTGTCTTGGACGAGCCATGAAACAAGCACAGCCTGGTACCAGTAAAGAACACACAGCCCAGTGTGAAAGGCCATAACCTCCATATACATTAGGGTCTGCTGCTGCTGGAAACTGGAAACCAGAAAATCCACCTTCTACCAATGTTATACAAAGATTAACATCTTTTGGTGAAATTACATGCACTCCTTGAATACTTTAAGCCTGCGTAGCTATACCAAGCTCTGCACCTTAACTGTGTTGGTATCAAACACTGTGCATTAGTTTATAGTGAACTTTGTTGCAAGAAAAGACATTAACCTTATAAAACGAGAACTTGAAGGCAGACATGCTAGACTTTCAAAAAGTCCTTCCAGTAACTCAGTAAGGCAGTGAGGCAAGTACTTTTTTCTACTTCAAGTAAAAATAAAAACTGTAAGACTTTTTAAAGTCACTTGTATAGAACTCCTATACAGAGACATTTTTCTTTCAAGTTTCTTCCCCCATGGCCACATGCATGTTAAGACTGCAACCAGCTGTCTGACATCCTTCCCATTGCTCCTTGTTAGACATCCCCAGAAGTCTAACTCTCCTGCTGTTACGAGACATCTTTATACCCCTTTCATTGGTTATACAGCACTTGGGTATTACAGAAGTCAGCCAAGGAACATAAGAGCCTCCTGGAAGGAAGCAAAATTCCCTAAGGCTTGTTTATATAACAATATTGAATTGGAATAACTTGAGATGTGAATCCAAACCACTACAGCAAAACTAGCAGAAAAAGATCAAGATATTTTCCTATTTAATTGGGAGCAGCCTGCAAAACAGATTTGCCTACATGAAAATTAGGAAGTCCTATAGAAAAAGTCAGTGTGCCCACCCACTGCAACACATCAGGCCACAGCTGGTAGGTGGCACCCCGTTTGGTTAAATGGTAAACAGAGGGCACAGCTTCTTCAGATGGATTTGAAGAGGCTGGAGAAAGACTGATGGGAAGCTCCTGGAGTTCAACACAGCTGAGGGCAAAACTTTGTATCTGGGATGGAACAGCTCCATGCCACAACACGGGCTGGGCAGTAAGAGGGAACCTGGTGAATGAATGGCCTGTGCTTCATTTACCTAAACGTATTTTATTAAAAATATTTAAAAGAACAAAACACTGCTTGTTGAAGTAATGGAAAGTGAATGTAGGAATGTTGCCAAGGTAAATTTTCTAAATGTAATTACTGCTGTGAAAAATGATGAGGGTCTTTTCTGTTTTCTCCAGAACTGAGAATGCAACAGGTGTAAACTGCTCCTATGGGAAATCTGAATCCCAGTTAACACAGTATTTTGTTGCAGGTGATGCCGTCTTTAAGATTCTCTCATTTACCTTGGATTTGAAATTTCTGTAAAGAAGAGATCTCTGTAGTGTCTTGGGATCTTAATTTGATACATGAGGATCTGTACACCTGTATATATGAAGCACATGTAAAACTCAAGACCTTCACCATTTCAGAATCATCATTTCTTAACTGACCAATGTTAACTGATGGTTTACTTGCATGTAAGGGAGAACCCTTAGAATTTCTTAGGCAAGAACTTTTTTACTCATGATGACAAATCATATTTGAAAACATGAATAATTTACCTTTTAATGCTTAAAACTACTATAAGCAGTAACTTTATTTGAACATGAAATAAAAACCCACTTCTCATACCTGAACCTACAAATAGAATACTATGTTAAAGAATCTAGTTTTCAGAAAGTTTTTTAAAAAGCATGAAAGCATTCTTTTTCTTCCCTTGTCTTATATGGCAATGGAACAGTGGGACCTGCTGCAGACTTGGTGAAGGGATAGGTAAAAACACTCCCATTGAAACAGTCCCTGGTTCTTTTTAAAATAGAATGCAGAGTGAAGTATACTGTAAAGCTTTTGTCAGTGATTATTTCAAATGAGCTGAATAGCTCATCACAGCTCTGTCACTACTGAGCAGCACACCTATGCCAACAGTCTGTTAAAACCTTTTATATCATGCAGCATTATCATGCATTTTGTACAGACCAGCTCTTTTATAAGTCCAGTTAGTAGATAATAACTACAGCCTGGTAAAGGTAACAATGTCTTTTTTCCCCCATCATATGTCTATGAAGGTAACATTCACACTGGGCCAAATTCCACAGGAACTATGCCATAAATAGCCTCCCCATCTCACTATTTCAGCTCTTCAGAGTACTCTGTTTCTTTAATAAATTCAGAAGTTTCCCACCATTTGTGTCAAACGCAGTATTTCAAAGAAGCCCTGCATTACAGAGCAAAGCTCCAAAAGGCCAGCACACTTCCCTGCACAGAGAGGAAACCAAGCCTGCCTAGTACAGACTGAGCTCAACTTTGATGTAGTTTTATGCACTTTTCTCTTTCATTTACCCAAAGTTAACCAAGTGATAAACACAGAGAAAAATGTATCCAGGAAACCACAAATTATTCACTGGACAGAACAAGTTACAAAACTGTTCTTCAAGCCCAGTAATCACATCTATCACAGGCCATTAGGAGCAATTGCATTGATCACATAGAACAACTTCCAGCCCCAAGAAGCAGCTGACAGTCATCCTGCAGAACATACTGTGAGCAACTGTGCCATCAGTTCATGATACAAACTGAACTAGCAATTGTGTATTGCTAGTATACAATTGACTTAAAATGGCTATTAAGAAATATTCTCAATAGCTGCTTTACTATGAAGGGTTTACCTCTGACTACTGAACAAAGCAGTATTTAAAATTATTTCAGCAAAGCTCTTTTCTTGGATAATGATGGTTTGTTAAGAATTCAACGTATACACTCTGCAGGGACTTTGAAGGAAACATTTTGAGTGATGAAAACGTGCAGCTGTAATTTGTAAATTAAACGTTCCACCTCAACATCACAAAATAGTGGTGATCAAATCACTGTTGAGTTAACTGCCAAAATGTGTACGTGTGTACAGATGAAATTGTGTATTACTTCCAGAATCTCAGAAAGCCAGAAGATATAAATATTGTCATTCATTTCAACATTATGAAGAGGTATCTGAACATTTTGGTAAGTATCCAATAAAACCCTCCACAGACATCCTTGAGAAATTCAGTTTCTTTGCATTACTGACTTGTCATTTTTGTGTTCTTCTAATTGCTGGAGTAAGGAATAGATGAAGCTTCCAAAAACATTATTAGAAATTTTAACTTAACAGGTAGGAGTGTTTGTCTGTTCTCTGCCTCATTCCCCTGTTCTGGGTGCCGACAGCGTCCATCTCTGCAGTAGGTGTCTGTGCAAGCACTCCAACTTAACAGCAACACGCTGGATCAAAATGGAAAGCAAGAAAAAGGGCCTCAGGATAAACCAACGTAAATAAATACAACTGTGAGTGAAAAAACAGGACAAGAGAAAAGGTCAGAAGAGGAAAAACAGCAATGAGTGGTAAGAACCAGCTGATGTAAGTAGACAAAACAGCAACTCTCTTTGTATTTCTTTGAATACTCTGGAGTACTTTAAGGTCTGGCTTTCCTGCAACCCACTAGATACAACAGATATGGATGATGTGACATCATCTATTAATATGGTATTTAACTTCTACATTCAGGCATACATAGATATGCAAAAAAATAAAGGTATAACACAAAGATAGAAAAACCATAAAATAGCCTTTTATAGTAAAGAAGTGGAAACAAGAGGTTAGATGCAGGAAATCCTACGAGTCCATAAATAATAATCATAAGAATCAAAGTTTAATTCGGTGTCTTTGGCGTTTCTGTTATCTGATCCTGGTCTTAGACTGCTCTACACTAAAACAGATTTTAAAGATAAAACTAATAGCCTCCTGTAACTACATAAAGTCAAACTAAACAGCTCTTTCTGTACTTCCTGGTACACAGCCATTTGTTCCAGTAAGCCACCATAAATACCTACGCTGAGCACACTGCATTCACTGCCCTCTGCAGCGCTGGGGGGACAAGCAGAGGACAGAACCACACAACCAGCAGCTCCATCTGGAATCCCCCTGGTGTGCAGGATGGGCAGAGAGCCCCGCCACCCAAATACTCACAGCCAGAAATGCCCAACATTCACCCAGCCCAACAGAGGCAGGAGGAGAACAGGGGCAAGCCCAGCAGTTTGTTTCCCTCACCCCCCCTCCCCCACCCCGATGTGTCAGCAATCACTGCGTTACAGATGTCCAGGCTCACTCCTTCCTGGTAGTAGGAATTTATGGGCTACCTGTCCAGCAATTTCTCCAATCCCTTTATAACCAGCTGAACCTGTCTCCAAAACCTCCTGTGCCAAAAGATTCACAAAGTTTTCCATATAAAAGTACTTCATAGCATCTATTTTAAATCGATCTCTTAAGAGTTTTAATTAGTGCCTCCTACTTCTAGTACAAAGATTTGGTCAGTAAAAATGCTGTATTTACTTGACTCACTGTCTCTATGATTCCAAAAGCCTCAAATATCCCCCATTTCAGGCTTCTACTCTCCAAACTGAAGAATTTCAGCCTTTTCAGCCACTGCTTACAAGGTAGCTTTCTCCATCCCCTTGATGATTTTATCTGTGATCTTCTATACCTTACCTCTACTATGTCCTTCTAGGAGTACTCGAGATACAGCCATAAGGTTTGAAATAGCATTTATCTCCTTCTCAATACTTTTCCTGATAATGCCAAAGACCTCAAGGGCTTTTTTTTGAGAACAGGTATTCACAGAGCCAGCGATTTCAAAAACTCTTAGCAATGACTCCAAGTTCTGCTTTCCGAAATCTGTCAGCACCTTATCAGGTTTAGATAAGATTTTTTTCCAGATTTGTTACATTAAATTTATCTACACCAAAACTGTCACTTTTTTGCTCCTTCGTTACATTTTGTGTAGTCTGCCTGGCACAGCATTAGGCTCCCTACCCAAAAGAGCTTGTTCATCTGCAGCCTTGGAGACTTCCCTGCATATGCAATCACTAGAACTTCATTTTCATCTTTGCAATTCACAGTCTATTTTTTCTGCTAAGTTTTATAAAAGGAACACGGTGAGGAATCTTTAACATTTTTCTACAATTATGTCTATGGACTGGAAATAACATTAGAGCTATTTACCTGTTGTTTTGGCTACTAAAACTAGCTGCAAGGTGCCACGAACTAACATTAAGTGCTGCAGATAGCCAGAATATTTCAGAAAACATCTCCTAGTTCTTAGTTTGAACCTCAGATTATGAAGGGTAATGATGTGACAATGCATGCTACTTTCCCACAGGCATTCCGTGGCTGAATTGGAGTGATAGCAAAGCCTCAAAAAAACCTGAAGTTGGGTCAAGGCAGAACCTAATTATTTTGCAGAGTAGCTAAAGCACATTGCAGCTATCCAAACCTCTCTATGAGGAAATCAGTCAAGGTATGTCAGCACGTGATTTTTAAAGGTACAATATTTGTTGCTCTTTCCTGGACATGGACAAACCTTTACAATGATTGCATTTAAGGGTGAAGAAAGTAAATGAATACGTATTTTTTTGGTGAGAGAAATTTTGGGAGTTTGAACTGGGTAACTAAATCCTATTTAACTCGAACTGTCAAGGAGCTTCTGATTTTATTTTGGTTTTGTTTCCTGGGAGGTTTTTTTTTTTTAGGAAGAGGAGAGTTTATTAACCCTGTATCTGAGTCCTTCTTAAACTCAATACCTCAGAATGTTTCACTGTCTTCATTCAGTGATGGAAGAAGAACATTGCAGTGGAGACTGGGGCTCCAGACACATGTCCAATTGTCATCAGAAGTTAATGTTGCAACCCAGCCCAAAAACAACTTGAAACCCAATTCAGTTTCACTCAAAAGAAGGGACTCAAATCCCTGGGTCCTTAAGTGCCTTTACTCTTATGAGCACTGCACATTGTATTTGGCAATACAGTCACGTTGTTTCCCTTGGACTACGTTTGAGAACTACAAAGTAAATGACAGAACAAGCATCCCAAAAAATTGTAACTGGATGCTCTGTCAAGAGCAGCAATAACTCATTACCTAAATTGCCTGGTGATCAAAGTTGAGTAACAATGCTAGGTGACTTAACTTATTTATATTAAATCTTGGTGGATACATGTGGCACAATATGCATCTCTTAAAACAACACATGCACATCCCCTACCCTCATTTTGCAAATGGACAGCAAAGCTTTACCATGGGAAGGCAGTGAGGAGACTCGTGCACTTGGAACAGCCCTCGATGAGATGGAGCAGCAACAACCTTCTTTACCATTACAGCTTACCTCTTCTTCTCAGAAAGCCATTTTTCATCTTTTGGATGCTGAAAACCTCTCCTGTGTAGAACAAAATGCCCTAAAGCCCTCAGACTTGAGCAGAGATTCATTCATGTGGTACAGCTTTGTTGTCTGTGACTGCAGAATCAACCAGTGATCATTACTGCAGAAAGGATCTCTTATTGTTATTTTTTTTTACAAGGAATGAGGTTTATTTGCTGCTAAAAAAGGCCCATCTCTTAAGCTACCTATATGAGTACTCTACATTCGATGTTAGCACTCTGTTAAGTTTTTTAATAGAAGATGATCATCCTTCAGTGCAAAAACAGAACCAATAGCTTCAAAAAAAACCAGACAAATAGATGATTATGAATTTTAATAAAATATTATTTTCTGCATATAATACCAGAATCATATGCAGAAGGACTAATGCTGTAAAAAACAAATCCCCAAAATTCGGATTCAAGACAATTTGAAGATGTAAAAACTTGTCTGTATACTGAACCTTGTGAGGAAAGAGGAACCAGGGGAAAAAAAAAAAAGATTATAAAGAGAGGGTTGCTGCTGAAGTAAAATTGCAGAGAAGCAGTACCTTCTCCCCCACCCCCTCAAAACAGATTTCTAGAAAAACAGAAATACATACACAATTTTCACAGACCTGTTTGTCCTGGCAAAGCGATTTTATGTACATCCCCCAAGCCCACAAACAATCAAACATTAGATCAGTCAACAGATTTAAAACTATAACATTAACAAGAGAAAGCTAACACTTTCAAAAAATGGTTATTAATGACATAAGGTGGGCAAGAATAATTATTCTCCAAGGGAAAAAAAAAAGAAAGAAAAAAAAAAACAAACAAACAAAAAAAAAAAAACCAAAACCAAACACATTATAGAAGGCTGAAATAAAATTTCTTTCCCCAGCATCTAATGTACAGAATCACTGAATTGCATTTTGGCTCAGGGATAAATTGCAGTGTAGGTGGATGCTGCAATACTAATTCTATCTTGAAGTGCTTTTATTGAAAATCCTATATAATACTTAATTTTTAAGCAGAAGTTGTAGAAATAGAAAGGAGAATTTATTTAAATCTCACCTTACTTCAAACTAACCTTCAAAACTATCTACTGATGGGGAAAAAAACATGTTCCGTTGCAAAGACTTCATTGTATGTCCACCAGAACATTTCTAACTGTAGTTGAGAAAACTGGTAGAGAATTATAGTCAAGATAACTGCAGACAGCTCAGAAGCCAGCCTTGTATTTATAGCCATCCCTCAGCCATGGCTCATGGCCTGACACCTTAACCAACCATATAAAGATGTCATTGCTAGAAACAGCCGCCCGAAGCGGTGGATCCACTCGGCTCTGCTGCTGCACTGCTGGGAAGGAGGAAGGGAGGAACCCACCTCTGCTACAGCCAATTCAAATTATTAATATTCTTAACTGCAAGGCTCAGATATTTGCTACGTCAGATCTTTTTATGACCTCTGTTTCCAATTTTATATCCTTTTTAATGGTGAAGTCCTTTCCCACATCTAGGCTAGAAGCAGTCTGTGGAAAGGAGCAGTGCCCTTGCAGCTTCTTGTGAAGGACAGGGCACAACCCATTCCTGTGGTCCTGCACACTGCTGTGAGCACAGCCTCAAATCACAACTCAGGAGAAAAAAAAAGTAGTTACCAGCCATTGTCTAATTTGTTTTACAGTTTATATTAGAAAAGTAAGTCTTCCACTCTTTCTGGCCACCACTGCAAACTTGCAGTTACAGAGTTATAGAATCATTTAAGTTGGAAAAGACATTTAAGATCATCAAGTGCAACCATTAACCTAGCACAGCCAAGTCCACCACTATGCCATCCCCTCAGCAACACATCTACACAACTTTTAAATCCCTCAGGCCTAGGCAGCCTGGTGGGGGGGTTTTGGGGGGTTTGGTGGGGTTTTTTGGCAGTCCCTGCATTTACTAGATTCTCTCCCATAATATTATTACCATTTATAGTCCAAAAGCATTAACATTAAATACAGTTCAGATCTGAGTGGGTTCCCACTGACTACAATGTGAACTAGTTAAGACAGTATTTTTCAAATTGCTTTCATGCAATTTTCATCTCATTGTCAAAGAAGAAATGCCAGGCAAAGTATATGAATAATATTCTGTTACAGAACCAAAAATAAAAAATCACAAATTGCTTTAGAGAGAAGAAAAAAAAAAAAAAAAAAAAAAAAAAAAAGGCGGCTTTGTGCCAAGCTTTTGTTTTGGATAGACTGCAAGGGATTTTTTCATTGGGCAAACTTTAAGGCTTGATCAACACCAGAAAGAAGCGGTAAGTGAAACAGAACTTGCAGTAGTAAGCCTCCAAAAGGTGGTTAAATGCTCTCCTCTTTTCCCCTGTAGTTTTTTCTATCATTTTTAATTAGACTTTAAACTAGACAAGGAAAAAGATCTTTCTGATCTTTTCACTTTCGTTTTCCTATTGTTTAACTTTACATTCATGACAGGAGCACATGATACAAATTAGTTAACAATGACAAAACCAAAGCAAGAAAACATCATTTATAAAGCTATAAAGTTCATATAAACCCTTCAGATCATATTATGGAAGATAATATTTCATCTTTAAGAAATGCTAACTGTATTAACCATCAGACAATTGACTGCTTCATGGATAGGATTTTATGGTCACCTTTATTAGAAGTGTAAATGAGTAGCAGTGATGGGCTGACTGAGGAGGAAAAAAATCTTTCCTTCAAAGTTGTGCAAAGAAAATAACTCATACATAGAGTAAGTAGTCATTTGGTGATCTCTAAAAATGAAATTAGATTAAAATTTTGTTTGTATTAAAAACAAAATGATATGTCCAACAGCAGGAGCTTGTAACAGGCAGGGAACAGACTCCTTCAGCAGACAGAGCCCAGTGCCAAACCTGGCAGCCTCTCAAGTGCCACAGAGCACCCAGAACTGCCAGCAGTGGCAGGGGAAGGCAGCACAGCCATGTCCCTTTACCTCCGTGGATCCATACTTGGGGTTCAACCACCAAAAGGAATTGAGCAGCACCTTGCCTTGCACTGTACCTGAGCAGAGGTCAACTGCTTTACACTCTAAGAAGTTACAGAACAGAAGCAAACGTTTACCTTTGGAGAACACACTCAAACTCTGATGCACACCATTTGATAAACACACATGCACCAGAACACACACACACTTCCAGTGAAGAATGATTTACATTTAACTCAGGAGGACTTAATATTGTTTACTTTTTTTCCCCAGTTAACATTAGCCTTGGTAGAGTGTGGCTTAGGGGCCGTGGATCAGGCATGCCAGCAGCAGGGCCTGTGCCCTGGGATCAAAGCAGATCTAATAACAGCACCCCCCTGTGCAGAAGTCAACAAGTACCAACAGGCTAGATAGCCACAAGATAATTAATTAGGTCTAGATAGCTAGCCAGACCTAATTTAGAGGCTATCTGAAGAGAGAAGAGGCATGATTAATGCCCATCTTGGTTACCACAAATTCTGCATCCCTATTAAATGTCATTATTAAAATCAGGCAAGGGACAGAAAAAGGATGGCTGCAAAAAAAAAAACACACACAATCATTAGAAGAAAAAAGAACACTTCCTTTGTAAAGGATGTATTCTCTCCAGCTGTCTTCCCTTCTGTGGTGCTATCGTGTGATAGGACAAAACTGCCCATGTTTGGAGTAAGGAGAAAAGTGAAGGGCTTGCTTCAAAAGATCAGAACTATATTTGGGAGAAAAATATGCAAGCAGGAGGGTATGGAGAAGACTTCGTAATATTATTCAGAAGCTAATTTAATCCTTTCAGAATCAGCACATGAAAGAACCCCTTGACTGTGAACACAGAGAGGAAGGCAATTTCTCTCAAGAAAATGTTAGTTTTGATAAATGTTCTCCCTCCTCAAGAGGAAAACACAATCTTAGCTGAAATTGTGAATCAAACTATTAGCAAAAGAGTGCAAGAAAGAAGAACATGAAAAAAGTAAATACTGCTAGACTTGTACCACAAGAAGTAAGAAGATCTGTTTTATGTACAGCAAAGCAGAAGCTGAGCAAAGATTCTTCTAACCTTGACTTGAAAGTTAATGATACCATAATACTGAAGTTATTCTTAACTTGTAAAAAAAGATACAGCCCCTGCATGGATTCACTCGTGTCACTCTCGCTTCCCATGCTGGGACCAAATGCTATACAGAATTAGTTTTACAACACTGTAATTCATAAGCCAGACAGTCCAACTGTGATCTATCTATTGTGCAGTGATTATTTAGAAAGTCAAAGCAACTCTGCTTTGATCTATCATGAAAAAAAATGGTCACCACAACCATTCTAAAATTGTAAGTCAGATAAAAAAAAACATTACTATCATTGTTTGGGAATTATTCTTATTTTTTTGATTTCTGAAGCATGACAGTGGAGTTTGTGCTGACTCCTAGAAGCCACTCATAATGACCGAGCAATGAAAATTAAACTGAATAGCTTCAGTGGATTTTACAAATGCTCACTCCTCTTTCCCAAATGCTCTCTCCCCTTTCCCTCCCTGAGCTCTGTTTAATATGCAACTGGACTATAATGTTTCTTGTTAGGCAGGCAGCTTAAAATTAGAATTGTGGGAGAAGTGATTGATGACCCAAGTTCCCACAGCCCATTCAATGAAACATATTCTACTTCCATTTCCAAATATGTTTATTATGAATCATTGGTTTGTCATTGGACTTGAATTTACATGAACTCCTCAGACCTGTGCAAGAGGAAATACTTTAATCACGTAACCTTTCCCTCAGTCTTTTCCATACTTCACAGAAACAGACCATCTACTTTGAATGTTGCTCTTTGCATACAGAACTAGTTTATTGATTGAACAATGTTTCTTAGTTTGGAAGCCACTTACTCAAAGTCAAAAAACATTGTGACCTCAACCCCTTACTCTCAGAATAAATCATTAACGTCAGTGTCTCAGTCAAAGCTTTATACTATTTGCAGAAAATGATGAAAAAGTATCTGAATATTGGGTAGAAGCAGCATCTTTTCAAGATGTCTTTGTAAGAAGAAAGTTTTCAAGCAGAATGGTCCTTCAAGCTGCTGCAACTTTTTTGAGCAAAGTTGCTTCAGCTTCAAGAATTTCTGTTTTCTAAGCACCTCTAGTCTGAGGTTACTAATGAAATCCAACACAAGAAAAGAGAACATGCTCTGGTGAACTACACCATCGTTCCACAGCATGCCACTGCTTAACCAGCTGGTATTCCCTGGAGCACAAGGACTCCCATCATTCACAAAGCAGCTTCACACTGCCTGCACAAAGGAAACCGTGGCATAGCTGAATGCAGCCAACGTCATCCTCTCCCAGTCACAAAAGCAGCATTTTATCCACAGAAAAAAGGTCATGGAAATATTTTTCCCTGTCCTACACAGCACTGATTATGCCACCAGGATCTTTTGTTGAAAACAGAGCCACGATCATCACTGGCCCTCTGCAGAAGTTGACTCTGGGGGACACTCAGTGCCAGGGTGGTAAGAGCCAGTATACAGGAGCCCCTGCAGCCATCATCTTAAAACTCCTCAACCTCCACAGCATCAGCTGTTAAGTCAGCAATTCAGCTGACCATAGATCTCATTTAAAGCAGAAACCATTCCTTGCCAGAGTGTGATGAAATGATTACAAGGCCTGTAGCAAAGGATAAATTAGATTGCAATTAAAAGCATACAGGAATCAGTAAAGTGCTCCCAATGGAGAAATTAGAGGAGCTTCTAAAGACTAAGGTCATTGCCTAGTATTGAAGGTCCACGTCAGCACAAACACTGATACAGCCTCATATTCTTTATATTTTATTATAGCCTTCTGGAACTTTCCTCTCTACTTTTGAACCTTTCCAGAAGGAAAAATAAAATAAAAGAATGGAGTTCTCAGGGCACTTTTGTAAGGGACAGTGCTGTCGTGTTCCTCACTTCACTGAACAGTAACCCTAGGACCTTAACTGCAATGAAAACACCTTACTTTTGGAAGATCAGTGCTGGTGTTTGCACTGGTTATGCCTCAAAACCAGAGGCATAATTGTGATACATTGCACAGGATCTTTTACATATGGGGAATATTATTTTCATCAGTGTATCAACATTTTCATGGCACACTGCAGATTAGAATTTAAACCCCAATGGCAGAGGAGAAAACAGCAGCCCAGGGTTAGACTTGTTATTAACTTGACAAAAGAAAAAACTTCTCAGTGTTGGAATTAATACATCTGTCTGGTAACTGCAGAGATTCTCAATCCAGTTTACAAACATTAATCTAGTTTTGCTAGCAGAGTAATACCTACCAGCTTGTTCAAACTCATCTAATTTTTATTTTTTCCTTAAGATGGCTCTTGTTTAGCCACTAATTTTCAAAACCAGACTCCCCTCTCATCCTATCAGTGAATTCATTCTAACTTGTCAGGCTTCTGTTTATTTGCTTTCTAGTTGTTTGACTGATTCAGTCACTTACAAATACTGTGAGTTATATACCTCAAACAGGGTCTTACAACATGCTAAAACTTCAGAGCAGTAAAAGTGATAGTAACCAATCTGATTGTCCTTGTGGTTAACATAAAATTGACAATGTAACAGACGTAACAATACTAAGGAAAACAAAAGCAATATTTGTCAGTTATGAAACTCACTCAGCAAACTTCAAGATCCAAACCATTCTTCCTTCTTTTGGTGATTCCAGGGCAATTTAAAATCTAAAACCAGCACTGCTCGAGCTTTAGGAATCCTAGGTCCAAATCCACTGTCTGTCTGCATGTGGCTTTTCTTTTCCTCACACGTAAGTGGGACACCTTCCTGGTTTTGTCAGATATTCTCACAATTACAGACAGAAACCAACTCTATTTCTCCATAGTCTTCAAAATCCATCTATTACATTCCTAGACAGGTGGTGTCTACCATAATATATGACTTAATATAATAGACTAAATATAATTAAAGTAGAAATACACTGAATATTCATTATCTTTGACAGTAAAATTTCTCGAACACCACTGCTACAAAGAATACACCCAGCACACAAGAACAGAAGCAGAATCTGAGCTCCTAGCAACAGAGATTTTTCCTGAAGAGTTAACCTGGACTTCCCTTTCATTAGGGTTGCATATTACAGTTTCTGCTTAGAGCTGATTTGCTTAAGCACTCACTAGAGGATAGCCAAGCCAAAGAACAGTTTTGAGAGAGCTACTAAATGGTTCAGTAATAGTCTGAAACTAGCAAAGTGGACATGATAGATAGTAAATAGGTAAACATTTATTCCACTAACAGCACGACTTTAATTTTAAAAATCACCATTTCTAATATGAAAAAGAGTATGTGTCTTCAGTCACTGGCAAACAACTGCTCTGTTAGCCTAAGAAGCATGTCACATGAGTCTTCCCCTCCATTACAGTCCAAACATATCAACCACACTGGTACTTAATGAAAAGTCTGCACCACTCCTAAAAATACTGAACATTTCTTACATTTCTCCACTTGATTTAAGACAGGCTTCATGGTACCAGACTTCTTCCAGATGAAGCCACAGTCATGCTCAGGAAGTCACAAGGGAAGAGACATGGGAGCAATTTGAAAACGATCATCAGAAAGGTACCCAGAACTTCCTTGTTCCTTTCATTATTAATCTAATTAAAACCAAATATATACGTTGGTATATTTTGAGTAAGTCCTCTCTCCGTACTACAGGCACAGTATGGAATCCAAGGTTCTGTCTGGCTCCACATTACTACGTACCACTGGCATGTTTCATTCCAGCCGTCTTCTTTCCTGGGTTTTTGGCCAGACAGTGCTTGTAATACGATTTACTCTAGAGGGTGATCTGTAGACATCTAATCTCATTTATCTAAAAATTGCATGGTGTGTAACTTTATCTTCTACACTGAATGCCAGTAAATGTACAACTAACATGATATTCCGTACCTGTATAGGAGAGCTGAAATCTGTTAATACATTACATGTAAAACTACCTGTTCATTAGAGAACAGAGTTCAGACAACCTTGATTCCATGGTCTATCTTCTCATCAGTCACCCATTAGAGAAGCATGAAAACTAAACCTAAATCTAAATCATTAAGAATTAATACAAAGACACTAAGTAAAATATAATATTCAGAGGAAACCCATCACCTGTTAGGTAACTACACACGTAAATATACACAGTTTAGCACTCTAAGGCATTATTTCCCATTAATTAGCATCAATTTACCTCCCAACAACATAATACACCTTAGTACACAAACCTCAATGCTCACTCCAAATGAAATAAGTATTGCCTCCTATTTTACAGCCACTGGACGTGAAGAAGACTGAGCTGATCAGTCTGAATGCCAAGCAAGAACACTGTCTATGTGACAGAATTCCCACTGGACTTAAGTGCTCAACTTCACAAGAGTACCTTAAGTTTCACAGTTAAACATGAAAACTTAAGACTTGCAGACATTTTAATTCAACTGACATGGCGTAGTCCACAACTGTAACAAGTGTTACAGTTCTAGATTTCCTCAAATTCAAAGAGGAAACTATTTTTGCTTTGCTGTTGTTCTACCCCTAATCAAGAGTTGTCAAGGGTAGAAGGTGAGCAGGAAGAAGTTAATTACTCAGGTAGAGACACACTTTATTTTACCCCTTTGTCTATGACTTTGAATTTTTCAGATCTATAAGTATATACTTATATAATTTCCAGCATTACAAAACTCCACAGTTCTGGTTTGTTTTCTGTTTCAGGTGTCAGTTTTAGCAAATGCTTTCTTCTCCAGATACATAAAAGATCTACATACATGTAGGTGAGCTACAGTGGTGCATGGAATACAAGAGGGATTTGAGATTCCTGAGAAGAGTATCAACAGAAGAAAACACACTTTGCCTCCCTATTTTTTCCCTCTTCTGTACAGCAGTATAGCTATTAAACAGGTTTATTGATGGTAAGTATGATTATTTCAGCAGATATGCGAGGGAGCAACGGATCAGCATTCACACCTCATTTCCCATCACATCCCACCAGAAGTGATGACCTCTCCCACAGGACACTCAGCTGAGGGGTACTATGAGACAATGTGAGAGGATACATGTCCAAAAAAAAGGTATTCTTTTTCTTGCTTTGTCACAGACAGGACTGTAAATCTGTCTCCTACATACAGGCACATTTGTTTGCTCTGAATGTACAAAGCAGCATGGCCACGTAGTTACCATCTGCCACTTCATCAAAGGAGAAAGACACAGATGTTGGGGGGTTTCCTTTTTGTCTGAATTTGCAAACTTTCTTCATGGATTTCATGCAAAGTAAACATATGAAATGTAAACTACCACAAAGCAGTTTCCCAAGTAACAGTGAGCAACACTTTCACTTCAAAACAGTCTCAGCCTTTCGGAGTCCAAACTCCAGGACAGGCTGATCCTAAGCGTTCGCACGTAAAACGCGCCAGTAGCGGGACACGACTACTAAAGGACCAAGCAAATCAATGATACTGCTGGGCAGTGCACACACCCAAAAATCCACATGCCAGCCAGCCCTGACAAAATCCCATGCATGCTGATGGGCAAGCTGCATCATCCTTGAGCAGAGGCCCTCACTGAGCTGAACAGCACCGACATTCTCTACAGCCAATAATCATTCCCTAGCAACAGAACCGAGAGCACCTTGTAGGAGAAGCCTTGGAGCTTAATGCATAAAAAAGTTGTTTGACACGAGTATTTATGTTCTGTAACCTGCAGAGGTAATTAGAAGCGTTACAAAATGCATTGCCAGCACTGGAAGCATATTCCAGCTGTACAGAGGGGCTTGTGGATTAGACCAGGTATTGTTCAGTGCTTGACAAGCAAGTTCTATTTGTTTTAAATTTAGTCATCTCTGTTGGGTCACGAAGCATCGCCAGACATTGCTAGGATCTAAAGCATGCTCTCACTATGATTTTAGAATGCCATACCTACGTATCCATAGCCTACTTATGCAGCATCACAGTTCAGGAAGCACTGCCCAGGTTTTGCCCACTTGGTTCACTTCTTGTTCCTCCCCCTGTAACAGCATCCTTCCCAGGCCCCCTGGGGCTGAGCAGCAGCATCCCCCCAGCCATCAGCCGTTACCGAGCTGCTACTAGACAAGGGCCCCCAGCACAAGTGTACCAACAGATACTAACAGCAACGAACTGCACTGTCTCCTCCTTCACGGACTCTGCTCTCTGTGCTTTCCTTTTAAGCACTGGTCAATTGTTTGCCGTTATCTCTAGCCTCAGACCTGCACTCTAGTTTTGTAGTTTGTGTTTTGTTTTTTAAAATCAATGGAGAGGGGATGTTTTAACCCCTTCAGCAAAGGGCATGTAGAACAGCAATGTTGTGTATCAGCACAGGCTAAGCAAGAAGGTGTTTTCATTATGCAGATTCTCTCTTCCTCTTTTTTTTTTTTTTTGAGATCAGAAACTTCAAAAGTATTAAAACTATACTAAAAATCACACTGAACTCAACACTCCCTCCTTCTTCTGGACTTTCAGCAGGGAAAGACAGAACCCAAGGTCTTTGAACAAATAAACTTTTCTACCAGGAACCTCAGCAGCAGTGGAGATAACTGATGTGAACCACGTTTGTAGGGACAGATCAAAACTAACTTTATCACTGAGGCATCAGCCTGGGCATTCAAACCATAAGAAATCAAAGAACTAGTAATTCACATGACTTTCATATGTTACTGGCATCAGTGAATTTAATTATTTCATTTAGATAAGCTTTCAGGAAGAGCTATCCCCAACAGCAGCTGTGTAGAAAAAGGTCTCCAAAGAAGCAAAATGATGGGTTTAGGAAAAGAAGCAGGTTTTGTATGAAAGTTATATCAGCTACAGTATAGAATTGTCTCTATCTTTAATAAACACACCTACCCACAACTGAAAAAAAAATCACTGTGATACTTCAGAATATATTCTTCATCATCCCAGGCTTCTGCAGAGACAAAGAAAAAAAGATGTGCCGTGCCTGGACACTAACCTCATAAAAACATATCCACTCTAATCATACGAAAGGTGAGAAAAACAAAGTAATTGAACTTGAATGGTTTCTACTTGTAACAGATTTCTTCTGACAAAACTTTTCCTTTGGGGAAAAAAAAAAGTAGAAGAATTACTCCCCAAGGAAAAACCTTGAGACATCCACCACAGTACCAGCTTCACTCCCACCCTCGATCTGCACCCTTCAGGTACCCCAACCCTTTCATTTCTTCCCTACATAAACATTTGTGCAATGCATCTCTCTCATAAATGAAATCCCAAAGCAATGATGAGCTTTTTATAGGAATAACTTGATACAGATTATTATTCAGCAAGGATACAGCCAGCAAAATAAAACCATCTTAAAACCAGCATTTGGCAGCGGTTATCAAATCCAGCTTGTTACACAGTGTTACCATCGTTTCTAAAGTGCACTCTAATTAAGGTAAATGAGATAGCAAGAACACAGTGACATTGTTAACTTAATGACCCATAGCCAAATTATTTAAAAATTCTTTGAAGTTCAACTTAATTGTAATCGATGTAGTATTGAAGAATTTAAAGTAGCTCTGGATGCCTTGTAGAATAACCTTAATGGTCTTTCTCTCCACTCCCTCAAATTTTGGTGTTTGTGTGTGTTTAGAATACTGGTTATGTTCCATGTATTTAGCATGGAGGTGAAATCCAGTTTATAGCTAGTGTCATTCCCACAGTAAAATGACATCCATGTTCTCCAAACCAATCACCATGCTATATTTTAAACTAATAAGGTACAAGAATTTGGAGCTATTAAGAAGAAACTGAGTTTTGATGAGATTTCAATTCTGTCAAGTGCAATTTCACCAGTGCAAAGGATACTTGTGCAGATTCTAAAGACACCTTTTTTCATGTTTTAAATACAAAGCACGCTAAGAACATTTTAAATTAATTACCAACATAAATGTATTTTGCCTTGTTCTAGCAAGCAATCTCAGAAGCACCACAGCATATTGTGGGCTTCCAACCAAAACAAAACCCATTAAAAAAATCTCAGCTTTACTGCAAATGGCATTTTTAAGTTACTCAGGAGATCGGTAGTGAAATTCAATATACTTATTTTTCTTACCTGAATTATGAGTGTACTGTTTTCATCTGTAGAGTGAGACTTGATGTCTAATATGAATTTGTTATAAAACAGAAATAGGAGGAACATTTTTTCCAAAATATTTGATTATGAGCTCCAGAAGGAGAGCTACTTCCCACGTAATGCAGAACAATCAGATCAGTTTAAGAACATTGGTACAAATCATGCAAAAGATTTGCAGTGCTCAGAACAGACGTGCCCATTACATTGCATTCCCATACTGGTGGATAGAGAGTAAGGAAACAGGAGCACATTTACAGGAAGCGTAACACCCGTGGAAAAAAACACCCTGGAATCAGCTTAGGCTGTGGTAGAACTATTGCACACAGCAAGTCCATCCACAAAGGAAAGACACTTAGGGCATTAGAGACAAGGTCTGGATGCTGGTAACACTTCTAGAATGACCTTTGTTTCACACAAGACAAGATGCACTACTGCTCACCAAATCCCTCTGCTAACATTACTCTCCATCTTCAACTCTAAATGCCAGAGAAATTGGCTGAATGCTTTGCCATGTCCCCACCCACCACACACAGGCCTGTTATGCAGAGCTGAGTTCCACAGAACAGGATCCAGAAAGATCAACAACAGTCTGTACTTACCATCCCATGGCTTATCACCTTCAGTCCTGCCTCCTTGTGCAAGTTTTTCATGCTAGTCCCTGTTCATGGAAACATCTCTTTTCCTCTTTTCCCTTGCAAGTTTCTTGAGTATCTATATTTCTAATTGAGTCTTATTCCTGAGTAACTCAAACACTGCTGAAAACCACCGTACTGCAGAGTAGTTTCTCCCCCCCAGTAACATCCCTGTATATCAGACCAGTGGATTACAGGACAAGAACATGAGCAGGGAAAGGGACTCCCTGGACCAACACTTCAGGACTGCTAGTAAACAATCGTATTGCTTTGAATTTCCATAAGCTGATCAAACTACATTTTACAACTAGTTAATTCCTCTTACACTTCTCGAAACTCTTACTCCAGAATTGTCTTTAATTACCGTCATTTTCTTGCATGACAGTTTATTTTAATTTCTTCTGAAGTAGTCATATTCAAAACCATAATTAAAGCACAAGCAACACGTGCAGTGAAGACACAGCCGTCCAAATTTCAGCATAGCCTGTACAACACATCGAGGACTCTGGATTTGTACATGGGTCACTGGAGTTCCCATTGCTCAATTATCACATATTTACTAATGCTAGCTGAAGTGGAATTAGTTTAACAGCATAAGTAAGTAAATCCAATCATATTTTCTTCAGCAACACAGAGTATTAAACTGAGCCTTTTAAAGTGTATGTTTTATTATAAACACGCAGCAAATGCTAGGACAACTGACATTTCCAGGCAACCATCCACACACACAAAAGCATCAACATTCCCATGGATCTGATGCAAATGTTCAGATATTCTACACATACAAAATAAAAAATATATCTTTAAAAAATGGCATTGGCTGAAGTAACAAGTAATATGACCCATGTATCTCAGCAAACGCACCTGGGTTTCTCTGCAGAAGACCTGGCCATATACCCAATACTACTTACATGATGATTTCTATGTGTGCTCTGCTTTTCTATCTTCTTAATGGTAGATTTTTTTTTTGTACCAAGCTACATGCTCCCCTGGAAACATTATAAGCCATCACTTTGCAACAGCCTTTCAGAAGACAGGCAGGAAGCCCAGTCCCAGGGAGCAGCTGTCAACGGCTGCAGTTTGCACACACGCAGCGCTCGCACAACGGGTCAGCTGGAAATACTGCCAGCAGACATTCACTTCCTAAAAAGCCCACAGCAAAACACTGTGGCACCACACTGCTGGTATAATCGTGAAAAATAATGATTAGGACTGAAGTGGCCCAACTGGTGAGCAAGAAGTTGCTCTCTGTGTGTGGGAAGTCAGTGTGTTTAGCTGTTTGATTTGGATTGTGTGCTTTTTCCCTACTCAAGGACCAGAGTTAGAGCTATCCAACACCAGTATTGATCTTATAGTCCATATTAAAGCTTCCTCCTTTGTGGATTTCGTTATGCTTGATCACAAGGTCTACTTTAATCCAATTCAATGTTTTCCCAATCCTAAATCCCTTCTCATCTGGACTCTCTGGTGACCAGCTATATGCAGGTTCCAGATCTGACTCAGTAGAATCCTCCTTGCAGAGGAATCCTCACTTCTGAGTGAGGATTTCCTCTACAGAAATATCTATTTCAATGAGAACTGTAGGAATCTCAAACTCAAGCACTCTTTGTTCCTCTGCCTGGTTCTGTTGAAATCAGTTCATAGACTGAATAGTTATTTTTTCTTCTACAGATATTAACTGAAATGAACACTGAAAACAGTGTTGAAAAGCTACACATTTAGAAATAACATTGGTAACTCCTGTATAAATTATTGACAATGCAAGAGAAATGAATTCTGCCTACTTACAGCTGTGAATGAGCTGCCTTTCAAAAGTTCAACATTTCAGCTCCTACTTGCTTCTGTAAATTTTCCCAAGATTTGGATGCAACAAATAGAATCTTTTCTTTGCTATACGTTGTCTCACTTGATCAAGTCATACACAGGTCATTTTCATGCTATTTTCAGATCAATACAAACAGGAGATTTGTGCTGCATTTAAAACAAAAAAAGAAACCTAAATGGCAAAGCAACTCTTGGTTTTGTGGTCAGGATTTTCAGGTTTTAACCACACAGTTTTCAATCTTTCTACAGTCAATTCAGCAACACCACAGGTATTTACCAGTATTCTCACCAACACCTTTTCTCTTTATCAGATCAGGTGATTTTTCTGAAGTGCCTCTGTTGCAGCAAAGACACTTTTGCAGAGCTGCTTCTGAAATTTTATAGAGACAAAGTGCTTTCTGTACAGAGAACCCTATTGTTAGAGGTGAAAAACATGACAGCCTAATAATATGTTTGGGCTTGAGAGACAAAAGCAAGCTCAAAAAACTACTGGAAACAACTTAAGGATTATTTTCATTTTACATTTTCAACACGGATGGGAAGGTGCTGTCTTGCTAGATGGCCTCATTCTCTTTTTAGCTATTTCAATGTTATTTAAGGAATAAATACTGAATGAGGGATTTGTGTATTTAGAGAACCTCCAATGCAGTGCTGTCACCTTCCCTCTTGCTGTCTTTTAATAGTATTTGTAATAGAGCATGAAAAAGCCCTCTCATGTAACTCGGGGTTTTCTATTATTGTAACAAGTGTGTAGGCTGGAGACTGGTTTTGTTCATAGAAGTGACTGCATATAAATAAAAGGACTGGAACCCCAAACTCTCTTCTCCATAGGACAGCAACTTCAAAAAAATCAATGACCGATGCTTGAAAGTACTTCTCCCCAAACGAAAGCCATTCAGTTCCACCATCCTAGAACCAAGTATCTCTGAAGTAGGCCAAAATCCTCACCCATTTACACACAGGCATGGATGTGTAGGTAGTGCAGCCACAGGCTCTGACACTGCTGTCCACAGGAAGAGGTTAGAATTGTGTCGGTGCCAACACACAACACTCACAGAGGAGATCTGATCCTCCACGATCTAGTTCCACTGAAGTATAAACTGTATGCTGCTTATGCAAACATACTGGGATATTCAAAGCATAGCCTTTTCTTCATAACTTCCCAAGCATTTGGAATAATGCCCTTCAAAACAAACCTATTTTCAAGCCTATGTGAAAGGGTTTGGACTTTTACAGGACTCCTACACCAATCATGTTTCTCTTATGCATTTGCAGTTTCTTTCTTTCTACACGTGTGGTGAAAGTTAAGCCTGCACACCAGTTATTCATTTCCTTGGCTTGTAAGGGTTTGATCTGATAAGCCACTTCAGTCACCCTTTTGTACATATTTTCATTCCAGCCATGTTCTTTCTATAATAAGATCAGAAAAACCCACTGAACACATTCTTTAATAGGTGGTTGGAGAGAGAATTATAATTTAGTTTGGAGAGTACCTATACTGCACAACACAATTCATTGCACAGATTCCCAGATCAGGCTGGAGCACTTATGATACACTGTAATTTTTAATAACAACAAAACAATTGAAGCAAACTAATCAAGTTTCTTTGCCTGGGATTTCAGACTGAGCATATGCTACCTCTAAATATTTCAGTATGATGACATTTCAGTCCCTATATCCAATACTAAATATTTATTTCATCTGAAACTGTTACAAACCATTAGGTTGATGCTCAGTTTTATGAATCATTCAAAACAATGAGTTGAGATACTGACTAAAGGAGAAGAGACTGTGTTTAGGTATTACTAACAGAGGAATAAAAGTTAATTGCTGAACAATTATTAGCATTTATGTCCCATGCACCTTATACAGAATAACTGAGTTTTCAGTAGACACTCTTCCCCCATCAGTCTTTAAATAGTATTGATGGATTTTGACATACTTAGTTTATAGGAAATGTTTGAAAATAAGAAATTCTAGAAGTCAGACACGTTATGACAAAAAGAAACCACATATTTGTACCAGTGTATTCAGCACTGCAACGGAATTAAATTGAGGATTTGGGGCATTTATCTTCCGTACATACATTACTTGTCAGTAATTACAAGCCAGAACTTCCTACAGCCACCGAACAGCAAAATTCACTGCACTTCAGCTTTTGTTGTTCTCTACATAAAGCATGTTGAAGTGCCTCATACATACACTGGGACAACACTTTAGCAAACATGGAAATGTTGACAGTTACCATTCTGAAATCACTTGCTGGCATAAACCTTATCAACTTTTTTGAAACATTTACTTTGACTTAATTTAATTGTCATTAGGTAAGGCATAGCAAAAGCCATTACAAAAACACCTCCAAAAAATGAACAATCCAAGTTTGGAAAGCATCATTCACACCACAGCTGCTTCTTCGATCTCTCAGTTCCGTCTTGAAATCCCACAGTGACCAAACAAAATAAAATCAAGGCAGAACTGTTGTGAACTTGACTTTACCATATATTCCTTTTTCATTGCATCTGGCATTTCAATATCCCCCCTGCAGAAGGGAGCAAAGGGCTCCTGATGGCCGAACAAAACTGGGAGCATTAGTGGTAACACATGTGCATTTGCACTCTGATTCCTAACATCACACATAATCTATTCTTGCTTGAAAACTCTCACTTAGCAATACTCCAGGGATCCGTTCTCCTTTTTCCCTGAGCTGGTATCAACCAATGTTATTTGTTAGTTCTAAAATGCTCTCTGTTGTAAAAGCTTTTAAAATATCATACTGTACATTCCTTAATTTATTTCATATTCCTTAATCTATTACTTATTCTGCCTCGTGATTCACTTTGTTAAACATGCCAGTTCCAATGCCCATTGCAGGATTTCTATCATTTCTGTTTAAAATTTCCTTTTAAAAAAAAAAATCTAACATTCCTTTATATGATGTGTCTTTGCATCTAACATGTTCTGTTCATTTTGCCCCAAATGTGTTTTCTCTCAATGTTCCTTTTTGACTGAATGTCTAAGCAATCTTTAGTCTGTTTCCTCAGTAGGGCACCAGCAAAAATATAAAAGAAATCAGAGTTCAGAGACAGAAATGTGTATGGATAACTAAAATAGAAAACGTAAAATGTAATCAATGCTTACTAACTTTCATATAGGATCTAGAGACTTTTTACTTCAAATTTGTTTTACACTGACATTATAATTGGTTTCATTAGTCTTGAAAATTGTCGCTGCAAGTCAGACAGGCTGACTGCCTGGCTCCTGCAGTTAGAAAATAACATTAGAAAATGCTAATTGTTAAATGAGATTTCAGGCTAAAATATCCTATATGGAAACACATTGCACTTCAAACACACAGATACAGAGACTTTTAGAGCAGACAAGTACAGCAGGGATTTTAAAACACAAACTCAAATCATCAGCAAAATGGGAAATAGGGTTTATTATAACTTTTAAGATTGAAGCTTATTTGAAAAAGCACATACAATATACCCAGGAAGCACTAAAGCTTCTAATGAAGTAATTCAACAACAAAACAAACCCTCCATGCTCTGCTCAACACTTTATCGTGCACTTCTTTTATTTTCTAATATTTATTAGAACAACCACATAGTACTAATTTCAAGGAAAATTTTTTATTTCTGTTAGGTTTTGTATAACAGTAAAACATGGAAAAATACCTTTTTTTCCCCTCAAGCTTTGCTTAACATACATTTGCATTCTTAGAGTGCTTCTTAGTAAGAAGTCCCCCCAATGCTTTCATACAAGGGAGGTCATTTCTTGGGAGAAATAAGGAAGGAATCAATTACGAGACCTAACTTTAATAAAATGGTTCTGATGAGATCCCTCCTCAAGCAGAGATTCAGATCTTCACTGATTTCCACTATTTTAGTAAGAACTTAGATATCCAAGTTTGCCTCTAATTGTTATCATCTTCTCCCCAATACTTCTTCATTAAAATATTAACACAAGCTGAAAATGTCTGTAAAAAAAAAAAAAAATTCTCTTGCACACAGTGGTCTCTCCCACCTCATTACTCCATTGAGGCTTCTTCAGACTGTTAAAACTAAATTCCTGTGAAACAGCATCCTAACAGATAACTATCTCCACATGAAATCCAAAATAGATCAATCTAAAGCAACAAGCTATTTAAAAATCACTTTGAAATCTGCAATTTAATCAGTTCTTCAGTTGCATACAGTATAAGAGAAGAGAATTTAAAAAAAAAAAGACCTGAGGAGACAGTCTCCTGATCTCTCAGATGGGAGAGAATGCATGTTAGCTGAGAAAAACTTCACAGGTCTGAAAAGATGGTTTATAAATCTTAGCAGACTTTCAGAGCTCCATTTCAAGTTCCAGATGTAAACACCATGATAATCTTGGCTGGTAGCTGATATTCAAGCATCTGCACAGAGCAGGATTTTATTAGGGTTGAAATCTAGCAAGTGGCAGGAGAAATTAGTGAAGGAAAAAAAAAATATTCCTTTCTGCTCCTGCCTTAGAAGTGTCTGAAGAAACACCTAGAAAAAGCATTCCAATGAACTCATCTCAAAACACTCACACCCAGCCATAGGGCCCCAAACCTCTCTGCAGTGAGTCTGCTAACACAGATAGTGTCACCAACTAGGGAAACTCAGAAAAATAGAGACACAAAAAATACAACTGTTTTAGAAGACATTTTGTCTGGAATTTCAATCTAGAGGTAGTAGAAATGGTGCACGCTACAACAGATATTTTCCCTGCTTTGCCCAAGTCCTCAAATAGGTCCCAGACTCCTCTGTGTCCCTCCAATGAGGAGTACAGGCAAGCAGCTAAAATCAGGGCTAAGAGGAAACATCACTTCTCATTATACACTCCAGACCACACACTAGAAGAAGCAAGCACAGACACCATGTACAAGTTCCAGAACCCAGATGGAAGGAAAAACACAGATTTGGAGAATCAGATTCTGGCAAATCCTGTAGCAGTTTACAATAGCTACAGATAGTGATCTGCTCCTAGGATTTAGCCTGTACTTCCAACACAGGCAGGTATTACAGCAAGAACCAAACTGAGAACTGGGTCAGCTCAAGTGCAGGAATGTGTTCCCTTACCACCACCTAACAGAGGAGGGAAACTTCAGCAGCTCACAGCCAACAGCCACCAAAGACACTGTCAGGGGAGGTGTCATCACCACCTTCTGAGCACTCCTCAAATTCTGTCACACTGCTACCATTCAGCTGCCACTGCTTCCAAGATGACAGGCAAAGAATGAGTTCTCTTTGGGAGATTTTGTCCCTAGATCCTCTTAGCACAGGGAGAATTTTTGCACCAGTACCTGCACCTGGTGAGCATGAACCACACGTACACATGCAGACACACTGAGCCATTAGTTACTGCTTACACTTAACTATAACAAGGATGCATTTATCTGCTGACAAAAGCTATCAAGCAGCAGCACCTTTGACACTTCTGTAAGGTTCTGTGTTCAAAAGATCACAAAGAAATTCACATTTAGAGATTCTGTAGCACCATCATCCAGCAGGATACATTTTCTGCGTTTCCCCCCCACGTGCTTTACAGAAGATAACAATTACAAATGCCATTTTCTTTTGTAATGCTAATGTGGCTTATAAAACAATGTTTATGTATTCCTACAAGATACATCTTCCTGCAATTGTTCAGTTACTGGAAACAAAGTATACACTTTTTTTTCCCCCCTAAGATCCCCATTAAAACAAAATCAGCAGCAGATCACTACAGTGTGCCAAGGAATTGCTCTCTCTTTTCCTGCCTGGCATTAAGGTGGTAGCAACAGCTCCCTTTTGCTGAACCAAAGATCATTGTAGCACCACAGCGTTCGTGGCGCTGCAGTCTCTCTCCTTTCCCCACTCTGGCATTAAGCAGATGCCTACAGAAGAGTCTCAGGACAAAGCAAAGAACATGATAATTCTTCCTCTTCAGACTTCGTGCTCATAGGAGTGGGAGACAGGAACAGCCCGTGTCACAGCTCTCCCTTCATTAACCTGCCCCAGCTCTGGCTGAACCCGTGCAGACCTCTCACATCCACAGTATCCTCCAGCAAGGAGCTTCATTTTCTGCAGATTCTCAAAGTTTCATGGATTCTAGTGACAACCAAACTGAAAATCATTAAGCAGTATTGAATTAACTGAGCCTTGTAAAAGAAGTGCTAATGGTATGATCTACAGGCTTTAAAAGACAGCCTCAGATTCAGGGAAAGCTGCTCTAAAACTAATCCTGTGGTTTAACACTTCCACTTGCATGAGATAAGGACTTAGGCAGTTGGCACCTGTGAGGGAAGCCTGCTCATTTGCTGCTACTCTTTGTGTTTTGTTTGAATGTACGTTAGTTATCAATGCACTTGCTTGACTGGAATAGACATCCTTTACATGAATAATCAGAATACAGAAATACAGATAAATTCAGCTCTCTTCTAACTGCTCATGGCAATTTAAGTCTGGGAAGTCTCAACGTCTTACTGAAATTTAAGGAGTGCATCCTCACACCAGAGAACTCTTTTCTTTAGTTGCCAAATGACTTCCTAACTTCTGTATGAATTATGATTAATGAAATTTCAAGTGTCATGGCCATTTTTTGCCATTCCTTGAAAGAAGTATGCTTTTGATCTCAAGCATACGTAACATTGATCAACTCTGAAGACAATAACCAGAAGTGATCCATAACTTATTCTACAAATTCAGAACTACTTCCAAACACAGAAGTACCTCAGGCATAACCAAATTTAGAGAAGGGCCAGCTGTTGTTAACTGCATTGGCTGGAAGAGATTCGTGCTGAGATACTGACAATGGCATTATTATATGCTGGTACTACGACTGGTTTTGAAGTGTTTTTCTAACTGACAGCACACTGTTGAATGGGTACAGGTGAGAGTAAGTCATGTATGTATTCTTATAAGAGACAGTAAAATTCAGTAGAAGCATTTTGGGTTGTTCAGTTACTTGATCAAAATTGTGGTAGTAAGTAGTAATCTTAGAGACAGTCATAAACTTTCATCCAGCTGCTACTTAACTTGGAATTACTGCACTGAGTAACCAGGCTGGAGCAAACCTGACTGTGCTGTGCAACAACCCACTGCTACCATGGCATCCTGGTGGGATTCTGGAGGGAAAGCAAAGCACTGAGCAGCTGTCTTGACAGTCTGTAGTAACTAAAGTAGTATTCCATTGACACAGGGAAGCAGTGGAATCCCTGTAGTTGGTTTACAGTCCTCTGATTCTATCCTCAAAAGAAGAACTTGAGGTCACCACTTCATTTAGTCTATTGTCTGAAGCTTCAGTCTTTTTTTGCAGGTACTTCTGGTACCTGAAGGCACCGAGCTTGGAGGTCTCAGTATCAAGTTGCTAGATGCTGTTTGAAAGCAAAGTACAAATATGGCACTGTTTAGTAAAAATTTGCTCCTGAGGTCTTAAAAAAAAAAAAAGAACTATTTTTGAAAGTTCTGAAGTTTCAATAAAGAGATGAATGCAAGACACAAAATAGTTAAAAGCTTTCCTAAATGTAGCTGCACTGTTTCCTCAAGAGAGCACTCAGTGTCCCTCCTGTAAACACAATGCAGCAACACTCAGAACTACAGGGGATGTTCTCCTAGCTGTAGTTCACATCCAGCTTCACCATTCACCACAAACGAAGTAATACACAGGCAACCATGAAAATTTTAACACTTGAAATAAAATTGATAAACTTAAATGGGTAGTTAGAGATTTAAAAGCATGGAGGTGTGCAGTCTAGTTATTTAGGTGATATATCATCTAACATGGTCTTAATATATACAAAATAAGAAAGTAAAATGAGTTCTGTGTAATTTTATTTGTATAGCCTAAAACATGAAGGCTTGCCCAAGGCTTCCTACAATTTTTGGTGTATCACAGTAAGATGCACCTGTGTCACATCTGACGTGGTAAAACATAACAGCTCTCAGCAACAAAACCCACTTCGACCTTAAATGTGCACACTGTCAATTAGTTAATTAGCTTTAAAAATAAGGATTTCCTTCAACCACCACCATCATAATGGTTACAGTCCTTGTCTCAAACTAATCCTGAGGAAAGTGCTGTGAATTCCTGTAATGTCACCAATAAACGGACCTTGCCCTGACTGAAAGAGGCAGCATTGTTTTGCCTGAGAAAAACATTTGTGTGTTCAAGGAGGATGAGACAAACAGTTCAAGAACACTAAATCATTTCCAAGGAGGCTAATCCAAGAAAAACACTGAAAGTGATAATTTCACTTGCTAACAGAACTTATCAAATTTCCTTGAAGAAAAACAAAGAACACCGAATTAACCAAGACAAAAAAAATAAAATGTTAAATCAGAGTAGGACAGCTAATTGAAAACTAGCTTGTCTGCATGCAAAGCCACATGTTCTCTACACAGCCTTTCCTGCATCTTTTGAGCATCAACAGGAGATTCATAACCCTGATCCCAGCAACAAGTTCAGGTGGGCAAAATATGAAATTCAACTATTCATATTCATGTTAAGTAATATGTTTCTTTACAAAGGGCAAACACGCATCACAGAGAGCTCTGAATCTGATTAAGAGTATCCAGTTCTGGAATCACAACAGAAAAACATGTTTATTTTGCACTTAGAATAAAAATATGAAGTGATGAACAGAAACAGATGCATTCCATTTGAAAGAAAAATTAATGTTTTGGAGAGCAGGTAAGCAGCTGGATCCATAGAGTTTTCGTGGCGTTTTTAAACCTTTCTCCAGGACATGGTTGTTTCAATGGAACAAAACAAGCAAAGCAACAGGGAATACATTAGGAATAAAATTGGGTTGGTAGATACAGTCAGTATGGTTCAATCACTAGTTACAATCTCAATACGTTTGCAGGAGCTATTATCCTCACTTCAGCATTGTTTATTGTTTTAGCCCATCTGCAAAGCATGAACACTTGGAATTATACTACTCTTTTCAATCACAGATCTTGTTTGCAGTTAAACATTGCTACAATTGAACAGATACGCCCTCTCATATCTACTGTAGATCAAAAAAATTGTCTTGGAGATGGCTCTTCCCTGTGAAGGAAATGTAGTAATTATAATTATTCATGTTTTCTGTCCTGATTACACGGTCTCGTTCATTTTACTAACTGTGGGTTTCCAGCACAGACACTGCCCATTTCCATGGCTATCAGTAGGAAGCTTTGTGCTCTGTTCTCAGTTTTGAAAGGTAAACTAGAGGGTATTTTAACACATACCAGGACACAGGGAAATAAGTTTTCCATTGTTGCAGGCACAGTGCAGTTCTCCTTTGCTTGAATCAACTCCTGACATTCAGCCTATAGGGTTCCTAGCTCCTCCATCCCTCACACGAGCACTGGTGCTCAGTGTGGTACTTGGAAAGGACATGGGTGCCCAGTGCTCATAGTCATATCATTCAGCAGCACATCTGAGGTTCTCAGACAGCAGCAGGGAACTGTACACATGTACACACATTACTTGATCCAAAATTACTAATCATTAGAACTCCAAGGATTCAGAATAGTATCTGTGCCAGGCCTGTCACTCTGTCACAGACCTTCCCAGACTGCTTATGATGAGAGAAGAATGTCAAAGGCAGTTTTGTTTCAGCATAAAAGGCCAAATACCATTACAACTTCAGACAAGATTAGTAAGACATCCAGCCTCTACTCTTTCAAAAGCACAAAACTGAAGATATTTGACTCCATTAATTTCTCATCTCACACTCAAATGTAGCCTGCTGATACACTGTTTGACTACTGACAGAAGAAGAGATGCAGGCTTCAGTCTATGAGGTAAATAGCATCGAAACATTCAGTAAGCACAAAATCTCCTCTATAATAGAGCAATTAGGAAAAACATCTTAATTTACAACTCTCAGACTCCCATCCAAATCTTGAGCCAAGTACTCTGAGAGGGAAGAGAACAGAAGAGGTTATAGCTTGGTTCAGACCAACCTGTACCACTCACCAATACAGACAGAAATAAAGAAAGCTCAGCGGTATTTTAAAGAAAGGGTTTTAAAATTTAGATATTTTACCTAATAAGTATTCTTATAAATATCAATCTCTTACTATCACAACTGTCAGAACTGTTTCGCTGAGGTCATTCTATATAAGGATGTTACATTAAGATTCACTAGCCATAATAAACTAACTAGCCCAGTTATTACAGTTAGCTGCCCAGTTTTATGATTAGTTGACTGTATTAGAGCTCCAGGGACAGTTCACCCATTGCCTGAAATGCCACTGACAAGAGAGAAAAGTGTGAAGGAAGAAGAGGAAAGAAAAGCAGGCGGGGGAAGGAAGACATCTAACGAGCCTTCCAGTTCAAGTGGACATCATCAGCATTCACCAACCTTTCCTCAGGCCTTCAACACCTTCATGGACATCAATCCCACAAGTAGAGTTTAAATTCCAATGGCATCCATGGGACTAAAAAGGTTGTTGAGGAGCAAAGAGGCTTAGAAACTCTGGCACACCTTTCACCCTAAGCCAGCAGATTAACATTATCAGCTACAACAGCTGAGGTACCACAGGAGGGTCTGAAGATTCTTTGTTTTCTTTATAAACCAACTTTTCATTAAAACTTGACAAAGAGGCCTGATAGCAACTAGGCTTGAGACTTGATATTTTGAAAACACAGAACTGGGCTGTGGGTCATTGAGGTTTTGGGAGTGTGATTCCAGGGACGGTGGTGACTTAAAAGCACACAACACACACTTCCTCCAGAGGTCTCACAGGACTGAGTATAATTTGCAGGTAAAATAATAACAATAAAAGTTAAAGCTGCCATCTGAACTACAGCTGAAAAGGTTTCTCTGTAGTGTTTGATTACATAACCACCTTAATATTTTGTTTCCTTATGCTGAAGATAATCAATCCCCAGTACAAGTCCTATTCATCTTGCTCTGGCAACCAGAATAGTGATACCAGTATTAATGGCAGAAATTATCATCTTCTACCTCAGCAACAACTGTGATGACACAGATCAAAGATGAACATTAACTGACAAGGAACTGGAAATATGAAAGGTCTGCTTTAGATATGACACAGTAAGCACTAAACAGAACAGAAGGGAAAATCAGGTAGAAAAGGCAGACCAAATCTGTTTTCAAAGGATCCCTCACACGTGAATCCAGAAGCTATAAAGGTAAATTACAACCTGTCATTTTGAATCATCTGCTAAAAATATATACTTAATTTTATTCTTTTCTTTCTCCCCACTGAGAAGGAACTGTGCTCTGCACTGTGCTCATATAAGCAAAGAATTATCTGATATGATCTGAATCCTCAGCTCCTTTGAGAAGAGCTATCTCTGTACTACACACACGGGGCACAGACAGTGCTCTGCGCTTCTCTAACTTACCAATGGTGTGAGATAAACATTAAAGCTGTCTGGGGCACTAAGGAATAGCTCAAAAGAGATCCTGATCTTTGCTAGCATCCCATGCCCCCCCTCAGCCTCTGCGTGTTTGGCAGCTACTCTGTGCAGCACATGCTTCCATGGCAAAGCATGCCCAGCACACTTGGCTGCAGACACTTCTCCATCACTACAGCAAGCACAGAGTTAACGTCCCTCCACTTCCTGTGCAGCTTCTGCTAGGGGCAAAATTTCACCTGCACATTCACCAAAACCTTTACAGACAGGCCAGAACAAGCAGGGTTTCAACCTTAAGCACGTAAAGAATATTTCAGTTCTGTTTCAACTTCTGTTCTCCTCCAAGTAAGTATCCAATGTAACAACACTGTTGTGGGGGTTTCATTGTTCACTAAATCTTTGTAAGGCAGATAAAAAAGCCAATAAAATTTCATAAGATACTCATTAATGATTAGAGCAGGCCAAGAGTTAAAGGAACAGCCTTTTTTTCATGATACAGTAACTTGACAGTGGACATTCAAATGCATTAGTTCTGCAGACTGTGTGTAGTTTTAAATATTTATCAATATTAATTACATATTTTGCATTGATTCTACACTTTTTGTCTCAGTAAGAGACAGCTTTGGAACTGTGATAAGCATGACAATTTCAAATTTGACACATGAGAAATGTATAAAAAGAGGCAGCATTTCTGTAACATTCAGTCACATAGGGCTTGTAACGTGCCACAACTGGGCAGATTCCAAAGGAGAAAGAATATTCTAACTAGAAATTTAAAACTATATGTATTTGTTTACTTCTCATGCAGAGTACTAAAGAAGTAGAGCACAAAAGCAGCCAGAGAACTGCAGAAGCAGCTTGCAAAGGCTCAGTATCCCATACCTGGAGACAGAGGGAGAAAGGCACATTTTGAAGTGCTCAGTTTTCAATCCTGCAAAACCCCACAGAAGTCAGCGTGGGTAATGGTATTAGTGCCCTCACATATTGGCAACCCCCAGGACTGCCAACCTGTCTGTGTTCCTCCATATTTCCTGTTGAAATCAGCTAAGCAAATCTATAGAGATTAGGGTTGTTACTTGTCCGTCCTTTCAGACGTTCTTAAAAATTATTTAATACCACTCTAAGCGAGCATTTAAAAGGGCAGAAGTTTTCTCAACTCCCTTTTATTGCAACAGAAATGACCATTACCTACAAGTGTTAGAATATTCTCTTTTTTTAGCAATTTTCAGTAAGTACAGAACTGGAGGCACTCAGTAAAGTAGCAGGCATGAAACAGAGTGCTGTTCTCAGAGACCTAAGACACAGGATGCTGCTGTGGAGCAGGATATTAGTAGTACAGCACATCATGTTTAGTCCAGACATGCTCTATCATTCAGTACAAGGAGTATTCTGAGATAACGAGACGATGTAAGTGACTAAAATATCTTATCTGGCAGAGGGAGACAGTCAGGAATGCTGTGCTACTCACTGCCTGTGGTTTCAGCTCATGCAGAAGCTACACCTTTCAAACTTCATGTTCACTGGTCACCCTGACCTACAGTAATGCAAAGTTATTTCTGGAAGACACGAGCTGATAAGCTGTAGATCATCTTTGCTGGGTCTTCCATCACAATCCTTTCCCTCTGCGTGGTTCAGCACAAACAGGTGATGAGCCCACGCTGTACTCACCGAGTCTGCTTACTGCCTGACTGGTACAGTAATGGGGAAATTGGTCTAAGTGGAATGTAAGAACTTCTGATAGCGTCAGTTGTGATAGCACAAGTAACTTGATACTGCCAGAGAACGGGGCAACCTGATCAGCAATTTCAGGTGACCCTAGGAGCTGAAGCAAGCCCCACAGCAGAGCACAGAGCTGGAACAGAAAGTTGTGCCTGCTACAAATGATAGACTGAAATGTAATTTCTGGCACTGATAATAAGTTTAGGAATTGCCTATCACTTTTCACAGTTTCTCCATTTTTTTCTACAAAACAGTGGAATGCAGTTCAGAAAACATCCTAGAGAAAGAAAATTAAGCACCTTGCTAAACATAACATGTTAACATATTACTGGTCAGTGATGGGTGGGTTTTCTACCCACAGTAGTCTGAAGTCAGAATTCAGTCCACCAAAAAGAGCTTGTGATTTCTCTGAGCAGAGAGAACTTTCATGTTCAAGTGAACTCAGAATTGGAAGGCTAAGGAAATAAGCATCTAGCAAGGAACCAGAAGAACAGTAAGTTCACAATTTTACTAAGAATAAGCTTTGGAATCTTCCAGGAATTGGACATGAAATAATTTAATAGAACAATTACTTTTCAAAATGCAAGTATTCTATATTCTGCTTTGGGCTTTTTGGAGAGTTTTAGAAAAATAAGGCAGTATTATTCAAAAGTAAATATAAATACAAGATAACAAATAGTTCAAACACTAACATCTTGGGCTTGAACCATATTGCAATTTGGTACGAAAAAATCACAGTGCCCTAAATCAGCAATTCACAAATTTCAGCCTAGACTGCTTTCCAAAGGTTAATGCAGGACAGATCTAAGAAAGCCCTTGTCAGCTGTCAGAATGAGTCTGCAGTGAATAAAACTTATATTTACTTCTTGTTGTGAGACACAGGCACAAGCACACTATTTTCTATTTTTCTTCCTATAATTTGCCACCTTAATTTAAAATATGTTATCAAAAACACATTCCCTCCATATTCTAAGAATCTAGCAGAACTGCATTAGATGTACCTGAAGATATCCACAGGTGAAGCCATGCTCATCACCAGCAGACTCCTAGTTTTCTTACAGAAATTGTCACAAATAACACGTGAATATTACACATGATTTTAACAAAGCACAAAACCCCACAGACCAAACCCAAATCCTTCCAGTTCCCTACA
>NW_008595552.1:93990-151609 GCF_000691845.1 Merops nubicus
TTCCAATGGAGAAGCAGTCAGATGCAACTGTAGCAAAACATCAATCCAGTAACTGCAGTCACGTTATTTCTTCTAGTTCAGCCTTCGAATTACAGTCCTGTGGTTACCCTTGGGTTCCAAGCCTGTGTGTTTGTGGGGAGTTTTTAAAGGTATGCTATTACATCTCCAGGCTTAATTAAGCAGAATGAACAAGAAGAGGATGGGAAACTCACAGGACATAAACATCAATAATACACTAATTTAAGCTGAGGGCCTAACTCCAAAAGTGTGGAGCGTTACTACTAAGCTTAAACAGAATTTCAGCCCTAGAAGATTAAAAAAAGACCTGCAAGGTCAAGTCTACTCACCCTCAAACAATTAAATGAATTTTGCAAATACAACCTGCATGGTAAAAATGAGTAAAAATAAATAATGACGTTAAATAAACATTTTAATTAGAAACATAGAGTGATATCAGAAAAGTCTGCGCCTTACATTTGGTTTGGACCTCAGGATTTTTTTGAAGTAGGAGGGAAGGAGGGGAAGAGCTTTGAGGGTTTTTTTTTCCACGCATATCCACATCATGTTTTAAGGGATTTTCTAAGGGATGAGACTTGAAACATCATGTCATGACTGTCCCAATCACTCTTACTAGCTTCTTCATTTTAAAAACAAAGAATTAACCTCCAGATGCTTCTTCCACGCACAATATGCGTGGATAACAAACCTCTATGTAACAAAACTAATCACTTCATTTTTTTGAGACTTGTTTGAAAGGATAGAAGATGTTTCTAAAAACTTAAAGTTTTTTTGTTTTTCCTTTCTAATAAAGTGTAAAATTGATTCTAAACTACTTTACCTGAGCAATTACACAGAATTTCACTGGGCTCAAATCTCAGCTTGAGGCCTATGGACAAACTAATTTCTTGCACAAAAATCAGACCTCAGAGGAACTGGAAGCTTTGTATTCATTATGCTTCAGAAAATCAACAACATAATTCAAAGAGTGTTGGTTTGGTTTTTTTTTCCCCGAGATATTTTATGTTGATGGTTTTATGTAAAACAGTAAATGGTTTCCTATTTTCATTTTATTACTAAGAGCTTCCTTAAAGCATTGTGGGAGAACAGTAACAAAAATACTGCTCCTGGTGGAGCTGGCTCCAATGTGGAGTTGCTCTTCTGTCATTTTGGAGATGACTACACTGGCATACCAATTGAAAATTGGGAAACTGCTGTATTACTGTGTAGATAAAGCTACAGGAAACAAATGAGAAAAAGCTAAGAAGTGTGGATTACAAAAAAAGATACTGCTATGTATAGAAATGTAGTTACCTGAGACAGGTAGGTAACAGCTTGTAGTAAATACATACAAACAGGTAGAAACAGAGCATGATGGATATGAACTGACACCTAGCTCTGGATAACTACGTGTCCACCTGCATGAGACAAGCAGCTTCTCCAGTAAAGACTTATCTGATTTGCCCACTGTTTATTAACATCAGCTTCAGTCACACTTTGGCTCTGCTCTGAGAACGGAGCTCCTGCACTTTTCAGTTCTCAGGATTGTCAATGACATGTTCACTTCTCAGTGCTGCTCTGACCCACAACTTCTCAGGAGCCCTGAGGACTGTTGACTTAGCCAGGTATTGCCAGAACATGGTAGCAGTAGTCTTGCCATGCTGCTCTGCCTCATCCACAGATAGAAAACCCACAGGACAGGCTGCGTGGGCTGCTGGGGTCTCCTCATCCAACAATTATCGTTTGACATCTACACTGGAGCACTGTGTTGTGCCACCAGAACACTGTAATGGAGCTGCACTGGAAAACTAATCCATCTATGTCTTAAAATATATAGCAAGGCATTCAGCAGGCTTTGAATCTAAATCGCATTATACAGGGAACACAGCACTCTATTAATTCTTAATCCAAAATGAAAGAGGCTTGTTCCACACTGTAAGAGGACGGGTGCTTTTTAAAGGGGGAAGATATGATTAATAGAGCTATTGTGCTTTTCCCTGATATCATAAATAAAATATTTGTCAGAATACTGACTTCACTAAGAACAAAAAAACAACAGCAACAAGTACCAGGAGTTTAATACATTCAGCCTGGCATGTGGGTCTCTGTACAGGCAGAAAGTCCCATTCCTGCAGGGCAGCAGGGCATGGACCCTCCAGAGGAATCCTCAACAGCTGTGAGTGGGTCCTGGGCTTCAGTTAACATGTACATGATGTTCTTGCTTCAACTAATCAAATCTTACCATTATACTTGAAGAGGAATTAATAACGTGGAGGTAAAATTGAATGGAGGGTGAGGAAGGTGCAAGGAAGATGCAAACATTTCTGTGAGATGAAGTGTTTGATTCATGCCACAAGAAGCCAATAATAAAGACTGAATATGAGGCAGAAACACTACAAGTCATAGTTTAGTTATGTTTGTATGAAGATGTAAATTTTTATTTTTTTTTTTATCCATGCCTGAGCCACGACAAGACAATTCTCGCAGGAGGAAATCTCTTGGCAGAGGATGCCAGCTGAGACTGACACATACCTACTGCTGTGCAAACAAACTGTGGAGACTCCTGATAAACAGAAGGGAGGCAGATGAGAAGGATGCCCAGAACACCACAGACCTGCAACACCCAAGACTGACAAGGATTTGGAGCCACCTCCTCTTGTCTTCCTTCCTACTGTCCTTGTACTCTAGTCTCATCATGGCACTTTTTGTCTCTCTAATTTGGAAAGTACCTCAAAAGTAAAGGCAATGGCTTCTTCCTTTGTGGCTATAAACTGTCAGACACCCATATTCAGCAAACAAGCTGTGAGAGGCTCTTGAACACTCTGCCAATGGCCAGTTACTACACAGATCACTCCTAGGAGGTAGTCAGAGGTTAATGCCAGATGCAATCAGACTTAATAATCAATTATTAGAGATGAAATACAAATCTGTTTGCTTCTCCTTTACTAGTTTTGTTTCCTAGTTTAAGGCTTACATAGAAGATCTACCTTTGAACCCTGCATTAAGCAGCTAATTGTATCAATAATGAGAGGGCTAACACAGTCAATGAGGTAGAAGGGACCTGAGCTCAAAAATGCCATCACTTTTCATCTCCCTCAAATGGAACTATCAAACACTGTCAAATGGTACAATATGTATTCCTGAGTTCCAAAACTAACCTGAAATTACCAACATAAATAATCAAGGTCCGAGTAGATTTTCTACTGATTTTCATTAGAACAAGGAGTGTGTACACCCAGTACTCCAGGAAAGCAAAAGACACATGACATGAGTTTGGAATTCACAGGTCAATGCTTTGCTATGACCCATAAAATGATCAGGCAGTTAGCACATCTGATGAATGACATACTGGGGGACACAGACTGCTGTGACTAATCTGTAAAAATATCTGATGGAACCTTACACAACAGCAGGGATTTGTAGCTGAGTTAAAGGGGAAAAAAAAATAAACACCAAACAACCACCACCAAACCTGAGTTTCCCTTCAAACTTTAAACTCAAACGTTATTCCTGTTTTTACCACCAGCCACAACAGCACATGCAGTCCCTACCCTCTGGCCATTCTTTATCATCTTCTCATTGTAGTTGATAACAGTGTATAATTGGACTGTGATTTTTTGTGTAAACTCATTAAGATGTAGCCAGCAGGTGAGTCAGTCACAGTGCTTTTAACACCTTGCACTGCTGCAAACCATGAAAAGCTTCTTTCTCAACTATCTAGAAAAAAAAAAAAAAAAAAGGGTCATATTGAGGGAAGATAAGCAAACCCCTTACAGCACTGAAAAGGAACACCAGTAACCAACCAGAATTGAGGGATGACCAAGAAAATAATTCAAGTGTGACAATGAACCATTCTCCTTGTATGTTAATCTCTGAGAGAGTATCGTAGAGAAGAAATCCCTGTCTGCCTATGCAACAAGTGGGGGTTAAGACATTACAACTATTGTTTGTATGTGGTATCCCAGCTAGAAAATGAAACCCTTTACAAATGAACATGTCCCAGGTGATTTAAAGGCCCCATTTCCTCCATACACCTTCAGCTGACAAATGTGACAGAGACCCAATGAAAACTACCAAGAAAAACCTCAGGCAGGGTAGGGGGGTCCATATGGAAAGTTAGAAGCAGTAGAACATATCTACCTGAAGCCCTTCAAAATACCATGAGAACATGCAATAAAAACACAGAGAACTTTAGAATGAGAGTTTCAGAGCTGGGAAGGCAAAAAAAAAGAGAATTCTATTTGAAAAAAACTCTTATCCTAATTCCCAACACACATTCAGAAAATTCCTGCAGTTTATTTATGCACATTGAAATACATTGCATATATTTCAGCACTGTACAGGTATGGTAGGATGACATCCCACCCCCCAGTTTCTTCAGTATATTCTTCAACTGTAAGACAAAGAGAGATGCCTACAGTTCACCTGCCACAGCTGCTGTGTTCTTGAGAGAGGAAATAAATTGTCTTTCCTAGAGAAAAACCTACATATGCTCACATATGAAACTCCCTGGAAAGCGAAATAAAGGCCAGGGGAAATAAAGATCTATTAGGTGTGAAAGTTGAGGTATAGGTGCAGACTGACAGATCCAAGGATAGGAACCTTGAAGGGACAAGGAGTAAACCAAAAGCCTTATTCATCACAGGAAAGAAATTAAGTAACAAATGAAGAGAACAGACTATGTGCAGTTTATTCCATCAGAAGAAACTACTGGAAGCTCCTGGGCTAAAAAGTAAGACGAGGAGACAAGACTGCTAGGATCTGCAAGAACATAGCTTGATTGCTTCCCACCTTCCACTTCTCTCACATCAGTTTTGCACAGATCATCCCTAAAATATATATGATCTTGCTGTTTAGGCAGTTTCTGTTCTTGGAAAAATGAAAGAAAGTTGTTTAAGACACTAGAAGGCTTTGATATCACCTTGCCAATTATAACAATAAAATGAAGGTTTTATTCAGGTTCCACCTTCAGCCAAGTACCTGTTACACTTTAAATGTGCTCTAATAAACTTTCACACTTTGAGAGTCAGTTGAAATGAGAATTTGCACTGTTTTTTTAAGTGTGTATAAAACTGGCTATAAAATACACTTTTGTATGGCTGCTGTGCTTTTATTCCCAGCTACGTAAATTTTCTGATGTCTCCAAAACATCCAGGCACTTGTCCAATTAACCGACACAGGAATTTGGCCATGAAAAGGTCTCACTAATGGGCTTTAGTTACTTCCATTTTGATCTAGCTGTAAACCACAAAAAAAGATAAATATGCAAGAATCAACTGGAAATTTTCCTGCTTCCACTATTATATTTATTGTAAAATCAGTTTTCATACACTTATTTTCTGATAAGCAACAAGTATCTGTGCTGCTTGCCCACCACTGGCAGCTGCTGTCTGATAGCTGTGTGAACTACATCATAGATGTTTACTCTCAAAACAGCAAGTAACCTACCAACTTCTTTAAAATGATGCTGCAAGAATTTAAGTTGATTCACAGTTGTTTTGCCCTTTACAATGTCTCATCAACTTTGTCAGAGGGACAGTCTGGGGTTTTTTGTGTGTTTGCTGGGTTTTGTGGTGGTTTCTTTGTTGGGGGATTTTAAAGAGATTTTGAAATACTTGTTCCTATTTTGAGATGTTGATTCAGCAGCACTGTGTGAAGCTCTTCAACAAGTGAGTTAGAATTCTTCCATCCGTTTTTAGCAAAAGAAAGAGACTGTGTGGGAAGGCATGTGTAAAGTGTGGGAGTTCAGAGACGATTATGTAACTCAGCAGGGAAGAGACATTCAAGAACCCAGGGAGAAGCCAGGACAGTGAGCAGTCAAGTCAGCAGTAAGAGTAAGCTACTGCATCTTCAGAGGCTTTATGTGTCCTCCCTCTCCTTCTTAGCTAAGCTGTCACTTCCTCACTTTCAAAGACAAAGGAATCTTAAAAATCCTTAAACCACCACTGAAATGTTCATAGTGGCCAAAGATGAGAAGCATAGAATTACTCTGAATGTCTCAATCATCAAAGGCACCGTGCACTTTTCCACGCTGTCTGCTCATCTTGAGCTCATTTTAGCTGCAAAAGCATTTGCTGTAATTCCAGGAAGTCCAAAAACCTGGTGACAGTTTCAATACAGATCCTAGTTTTATAATCAGAACTGTCTTAATTATAGCAAAGTACAGCAAAGCTGGAAAGTGTGAGGAACCCTCATCATCTCAGAAGTTGTGCCAAGTGGAAATTGAAGTGTTCCCTAACTTCACATTGAGTGGAAGGAAGCTCAATCCTACAGGAACATTTACAGTGAGCCCAGCAACATTCCTAGATCAACTGACTGAAAAGCATTAGCAACTGATCAGGATGAGTTCAGGATCCTATGGCTGCTCAGCTATTAAGTATTCTATTGTGGTAAAATGAATGAACCAAATGAAAAAACATTCTCTTGAAACACAACATGCAATGAAAATAGTGCATTAAAAAAAAAAAAAAAATCATCCATGTCTGGTCTCTGGGGCATCTGGTGCTAGAAATGCCCTTGACAAAATTTTCCTCCTTGCTAATGTTTAGGTCACACCTAAAAAATCCCCACAGAAATATTGCAAAGCAATCTCTAGCCCTCCTCATAACTGTTTCCTGCTAACTTCAGTACATTGCTGCAGAAAAGCACCAGCATCTTCTGCATACACAGAAAATTCCTGAAGCCATGATCTTCCTGTATTTGAGCTGCTAGAACTGGGCAAGCAAAATCAGATGCATCTCTTAAGGTACTGTTTATATGTTATCAAAATTGCAAAACAAGGGGGAAACAAACATTGGCAGCACAAGCTCAAGTAAGACATTTCACATTCATTGGGAACACAAGAAGTTTGGGTGTGGAAGTTTCCTTCTTAAGATCTTTTCTGTTGTAAATAAAAGGATGGAACCACCCTATCTATGCATGTAGACTTAAGACAGTAGAAAATGGCTTTCAGAGAAAAATTACCATCTCTTGGGAGTGTTCATCCCAATGTCTTTCTCATTTTCTCTTCACATTTTTCCACTTCCTGAGTTAATTTTGAGCTGGTGTTCATCCATGTCCCAGCCCTCAAGAGCACTTCCAAATTCCCCTCCCCCTCAGTTCTTCCTCATGTCTTTCTGTGGGTTCTCCTCTCTCTCAAACACTTATACACATTTCCTCAGTTATCTGTAACACACACACACTGGGTTCCACACCACAAAAAAGAGAGCTGCCTTTTCCTATTTTTTTTTCAAAAGAAGATGAGCATGCAGCAGCATTCAAGTTTTTCTGACAGTTTGCAAACAGTCACAAAACACATTACAGGGATAATCATCATTTAGTAGTTCAGCCACCGACTTTCACAGTCACTACTGTTCTTACAGCTCCTAACAGATACACATTAGCACCAAGACTGTTTATTTGCCCTCTGGCAAATTGTAAAGACTCAGCTGTAGTAGACCATGATTGATTTTGGTGTGATGCAGTGCTCTGTAGTTGAAGACCCTGAGGTGTCAGCTAAGTTCTTCCCAACAGGGTTTCTGTCTTCCGTAGATCTTTATATGGAAACCATTCCATTAGTGGTGCAAACTATTACGTAAATTGCACACTGTTTTATTAACTGGAGAACAAGTTACTGACAAAAAACTTTTGACCACGTTCTGCTAGCTCTAAAGAAAAGTTTTACTCGAGTCTGCAAATTACGTTGTGTAACAGCGGTTTAGCGTTTTCTAAAGAACTCAGCATCTCCAAAAACAAACAAGAAGTAAGCAAACAAAAGAAGCAACCCCAGAAACCTCCAAATATGTACAACTCGTGCTAATGGCATTGAACAAGAAAATCCTCCAACAACCACATATCTGGCTTTTTCATTTCTCCCCCTCGCAGCACCACATAAAGCCACAACTTGAAGCCATTCCTGTTTTGATAGCAAATTGCATCCAATAACTGATCTTCTATTTTAGTTACAAAGAGCGTATACAAGTCATAACATTTAAGAGAAAACTTATTGTGGTTCATTTTGCCTAAACAAAGAAAAGTTATGAGAAACAAAATACTTGATCTGAGATGGAGCAATTCATTTTCAGCACTTAGAAGCAGAGAACACAGAAGTAAATACAGATGAAGGCTGGAACAGAGAATGGGTGAAACAAGTCTTGTTCTTTCCAGGAAGTCAAACTCCAGGGTTACAACACTTAGCAACCGTGCACTAATCCTGGCTTTTCTTCCTCTGCCTGCTTAATTGCAAAGATTTCAATGAACATTACTCACACAGGGAATCAGGCTCTGAAAGATGCTGAACTAATCTCCTCACATCAGGCTTTGTGGTATGCTGATGGGAGATTCCTGTCTGGAACAGAAAAACACTGCTCTGCTTTGTATTAAAATAAGTACATATTCAAGGAATAGAAAACCAGGTATGATTTTCTGATGATTCAGACACCCATACGGGAAGCTGTGGATTGTGGTTTTAAGTGTTTATGCCAAGCAGAAAAGAATTAAGAAGAAAGAAAAAGAGAGAGAACATCATCTAGCACAGAGGTCACAGAAGTGTCATGAACAGAAGAGATTAACAGCTCAAAATTGTTCAGGCAGAAGAAGAGATAAAGTACAGTTCTCATGTTTTAAAGGACTGACCTAACCCATGAGTGATAAGAGAAAATCTCCACAGTCCCACACCAGTGATTCTAGTCCTTTCCCTAGAGCATAGCTGAACTCACAGATGGCTTAGAGAGAAAAACAATGGGAAGGCATGGACAGAGTCCTGCATGCTGGGATTCTGAGTACCTCCATTACAACACTCCTGCTTTTGCAGGTCTATTGACTTCCCAAATAGAGCTAAATAATTCAGAGGCAATAATCAAAGAGGTATGGAGCAGCTCAACTCTCTGCCAGTTACTTCAAAATTAGTAGAAGCTGCTATCCTTGAGATAGTAATCCCATCTTTTGTTTTAATTTTCAGATGAGGGTCTCTTCTGCTGACCAGAATATTATCATTAATGAGCAGACCAGCAGCCAAACTCCCCCCTCCACTCCCACATCACACACCAGAGATCCAAAGTGCCGGCCAGCCAGCCAGAGGGAGGAACAAGTCCATGCACTCACCCACCACAGGGGACATGAAGAAGGGAGCAAGCCAGGCAAGGAGCCAAGCCATGGGAGATGGCAGCAGCCAGGCCAGGAGCCCAGCTATGCAGGAGAGACTCAGACAGCTTCCTGTTCTGGCCCTGCCATCCTGGGAACTCCACTTGCCATGAAGAGTCAGTGAGCCCTTCCAATAGCCAGAATCCTCACACAGCACACCCACTGTGTACACAGACCTCCCAACACCTCTGCAAGCAGAGTCAGTCCTGGTAGAGGCAGCTTCTTGCCCCACCTCCAAGTTAATGTGGAAGGTGGGGGCACCTGGTGGTGATCTCCTCATCATTTCCCACCCAAGGCTGGCCAGACCCTGGGTGAAAACCAATCAGGAGTGTCTCTGTTGCCTGGCTGTGCACATTATCCATATGCCAACTCTCATTCAGAGGTTTAAACCCCCAGCCCTTCAGAGTCACAACTTGCAAGTCTTTGTTCATCATTAAGGAAGCCAAGGTTTGCAGAGTAATTAAAACTCTTTTCAGAACAGCATGCAGTAACACACAGGGCACCCAGGCCAGCGCTCGCACTCGTGTTCTAAGTGTAGGAAAGACTTTTTGAGCAAAAATTATCAAGACAGAAATGACTATATGAATTCAGTGACTGAATATTTTGTGGAAATAAACACTTCAGGCAGATAGCTGACATAAACATTTAGCACTTTGCATTTACAGAGTTTATGTTTATTCTTAAGTGATGAGAGAATATGTTTTTCCACTTTTTCTATAAAAACACAGAGAAGAGTTGCCGAGTTTGACCACATGGGTATCTAAAATACATGGCTACACATCCGTGATGCACTGTGCTGCTAGATCAGTTTCTACATTCACCTTGCAGAGAGGGCTCCCCTGGAAATGGAAATGAGCATCGAAGTGTTACCAGTTCAGCTTGTGTTTAAGAGCAGTACAGGCTCTTTTTAACACCTTACTCAGAAAAGTAATTACTCTCTTTTTCCTCCAGTCTAGGTTCTGACATGTAAATCTAATGAACAAAGGAGTAACTTTTCCTAGAGCTAGAATGAACTTGGCTCCTGCAAGAAGAACCACAGAGTTCAGTTTGAAAATAAAGCCTAAATTCAAACATCACCTCTTGATAGGAAATTTAAATCTTTACACAGACAAAAACCAGAAAGGTACATATGTCTAAGAAGAATGCAAAAAGCCTCTGACTGACTGAGATAATTTCTGCTGACATCAGAGTTACCTGTCTAAATGCTAGAGCACTATTAGCCACAAAGATAAAATTCAGCTCCCAAATACAAGGAAGGATATATGGGTCTTAGTCAAGCCCATGCACAAAGTACACTGTAGTGCACAATTTGTTGTACTTACATTGTTTGGATAAAAACTCATTCCTTGGAAAAACAAACAAACAAACAAACAACAAAAAAATACCACTTCTGCTGCACCTCAGTATCAAACTGCTCTTCAGTTAACTGAATCTTCACTTCCCAAAAGGGCAATACAGATAATTGCCTTCTGCTCTTATTAGTTTATAAGGATTTGTTGTTCTCAAGTATTTTGGTGTGTGGATACATTTTGTGGCTTGTGAGTAGACTGCGACAATTTAAGTGAAGTTCCAAAATCAGCTGGTCTAGTCAAACACTGAGCAGAAATGGATTCCCAGCAAAATAATGATTGTTGCTTCTTCTGCCTGTAACTATTTATACTTCATAGTATTTTTCTCAAGACACATTCTAGAGTGCTTGCTCATTCTTATTCAATTGCATTCAGAGATACTCTGCTGCAAAGTTCAATAAAGGAATCTTTGCCCAGTGAAAGATTTGTGCTCCTGAGCTGCTCATACTGATGTACATAAAAACATTTCCACTAAACCAAAATTAGACTTCTCCAGAAACACGTTTCAACCTATAAAGTAACCTGAGCATGGACAGCTTACTTGTGGATGAACTATCAAAGCAATGCACTTGGTGAAAGCAGAAGAATTTTTGTTTTTCTGGATTTTCTTTGCAGTTTCTAGACACCACCATTTCCCTGCCCCCATCCTACCTTCTACCTGGAAATTGTTTACCAGGAATGAATACTTTTATCCTTTTGTGTACTTGTGGTTTAAGAAAAAGCCTACACCCAGCAAGGGACACAAATAGCTTAGGGTCATGCAACAGATGAGTAGCAGAGGCAAGAAAAGAACCCAGGCTGACTCATCTTTGCACATATCAGAACAGCACTTTCACACAATTTGATACAGGAGAGTCCCAGCACTTGGCAGCATACTGTAACTCAAAAAACACTTTATTTTATAGGCAAAGAAGTGAAGCACTCAAAAATACTAAAATTTAGAACCACAGCAGCACACAGGCACCAGAAACAATCATTAACAGTAAATGCTAAATCTTTACTAGCATAATCCACACCACCTAATTTTAAGTCAGCTGTGTTTGATACCTGAAGATGATTTTCATCAGTAACTATCCCAGGCAGCTACAACCAGTTCTTGTCACTGTTTGTAAGACTCTTAGCATGTATGCCTTGCTGGGATCAATAAACAAGGTAGTCCTGCTTCTTGATCTTTGAAAAAGACACCTATCACAACAGGCTCAGCAGGTAACATAGCAGTGACTGCTCCTACAGAAAATGAGAGGTTATCCTTTTCCAGGTCACTTGGCCAAAATACCACAGACTTGGATTAAACCTTCAGATTAAAATAATTCACAATCATATTTCTGATCCACCTACAAAACCCAAAGTCCTCATCAAAACATTACCGAAAGCTGATCAGCTGACTGAGCAATACACAACTCACAAGACACAGTTCCTGCTTTCCGTATTTTGTATGAATAAATAAAAGCAAAACACATAATGCTTGCATCCCTATCTGTGAGAAAACGATCTCGAACTCTTAAAGAAGTGTCCATTACCCAAAGTAGAAATACTCTGCAATTCAACAAGAATTCATCTGCTGCTGTAGATTTCATCCAGCTTATTTGACACGCAGCAGTAAAGCTCCTAAATCATAGTTTTGCTTTAAGTATCAGAGAAAGAGAAAAAACTATTACAGGATTTGCTCCTCTATTTTTTTTAAAGCTAAATACTGTACTAATTTCAGTGACAATTACAGTATAAGTCACTTTGACTGTTAAGCATGAATCTAACAGAAGCTCTGCCAGCCAGGAAAGTAACTTTGTATAGTCCTTCATAAGACAATGAATCATTCTATCAGAAAAAGCACAATGTCCCCTTTTGAGTATTCAATATACTAAATGTGAGAAAAGCTGAAAAAGGCAGTTTGAACCTACTAGCTGCTTTTTATGACCTTACCAATTTTATTATGATCATCAGACACCAGACTTGCAGCAACCCGTGAAGAACTGTTAAAACTCAAATCTCTGTTAATGTTAAAACCCAGGCCAAGCACAATCCTCATTTTCCTAGGAATCAACCACAAAAATGTCTTTAATGAGCAATGTAACTGCTTAAGAATAAGCAGTGGTTTATTAGTTCCATAGAGCAGCTATGCTAAGAACAGCAGCCTCCCACAGAAGGCAGAATACTTCTGTTACCTTCCTGTTCCTCTGATGATAAAGCTGGAAAATAATGATTTCACGTGCGACCCAGAATTAACAGAAACATGATTGCTTGGTGGCACTAAAAAAAGAAACCCACACCCCAAACCCTCTGAGTGATGTACATAATGCATGAAGGATAAGAAAAGCATACAAATTACACGGCAGGAAAATTCAGCCTGGCTCTGAGCTTCTCTTGACCAGAGGACACTGGAAAGGACATCCACGTATGGAACACAGCAACGCAGCAGGCAGTAAATGAGAAGACAGTAGAATTTGTGGGTAGGCTATTCACAGAAAGATGTCTCCTTTTCTTTCACTAAAGTAATTTTACAGAAGACTGTTATTATATGTTTGCTGTTGGAGGCCTAATGTTTATCTAACCAAAGACAAATCGGGATTCTTTGATTCAGATGCAAAAGATCTTTCTATTCCAAAAGTCAGTCTACAGGGGCACTCCTGAGTGAGCTTTTAACTGTAGCGGTTATTCATCGCTGAGCAGTTTCAGGAGGTCACCAGCAAATAGGGGATTTTAACACTGCTGCACAAATATTGCAACACAGGCACAACAGTTGTTTTGAACATCTCAAACTGAGCAGCATTTCTGTGTTAGACTGTTGTCGAGCTAGTATTCCCCAACAATTGGCACCAAACAATTTAAGTAAAATGTCAACAACTCTAATTTCTTGCAACGTGTACCATGGCTTTAATTACGTTGCTGATTCTTCTCTTCTTCAGGATAAAGGGAAATAGGAATTCAAAGGAAGAAAAAAAATGGCAAGTAATTTATTTGAGACCAAGACTTCAGGCAGCACAGATCCACAAACCTGTAGCCTCAACACTCCTAAGTTAGTTTGTTGAGCTGCTGCAGTTTTTCTGTCTCGGTTTTACCTTCCACAAGTAACCAAGCAACTATATTATTTTAGGTGCTAAAATACCCCATATCGACATATCTTCTAGTAAATCAGAGTTAACATGCTCTTTTCAAAGACAATAATTAGAAGTGCAGAATGAACAGAGAAAAATGCATTTAAAAATATGTAATGACAATGATACGTCTCAAACAGCAATTTTTCATCAATATCTATTTTTCATGCAGTAATTATAATGTTAATCTGTTCTTCTGTGACAAAAAGGCGCCTCCAAGTTATTAATGACAACTAATATCTGTAATATTAATTTTAAATAAATAATTCATGTAATAATTTATATACTAATAATGTAATTAGACCAAGGTTATGATCTCTGAATAGTAGATCAGTACTCAGTTCATGTTGGCATCTACTTTCTTCTGACACAATGTTTCTGGAGGCTTAATTAAAGCCTGCAGCATGCTTCAGCCTTTTTTCATTATATAAATATTCGACTCCCTCTCTAGACTTTTCTTCCTCCCTGCCCAAAAGGACCATGTTTAACTTTAGGGCTGCACAACTCATACATACAGTAGAAGGGCAGGTAAGTTACACAGGAGGAAAATACCTGCTTTGTTCTATGAACAGCAAACTTGTTTCAAGAAGTCTTTGCCTTGTGTAGCATGTCTGTTCTAGAAGACTTCTTCTGAAAGTTATGCAAGGCACCAGCAGCCCTCCCTGGACGAGCTCTCGGGGCACAGGTCAGCTGCACCCACGGCAGCTCTCCCGCTGGGTGCTGGGAGGACAGCAGCTGCAGTTTACTGCTTTGCTTCACTCTGATCCCTTGATGGTTCCCAACAGTCACGTGTGTCCCTGTATAAAAAATCTCAGTAGCTCCCAAATGGTGAAACAACGTCTCCATGTAAAATAAGTTAGGGGGAAAAAGAAAGTTCTTACTTTCTCTCCTTCTGAAACACCTCTTGGTTTCCAGAATGCAGGAGTGGGGAGAAAGGGGCAATGAGTAAAAACTAGAACTGAGTTTTTCTTTTAGATCTTTTCTTAGAAAAACACTTTAGATCTTTCTCTACTCAATGCCATTACCTAACACTTAAGTCTAGATAAACCACATTATCTGAATTAATTACGCAGATGAAATTTAGACAGGAGCAGCACTGTACCAAAATATTTTCTCCATGGGCCATGACTGTGCTGCTGCTCCATTGCTCGTTTGCTGTCATGCAGCACTGCTGTTCATCAGGACCCATCTATGCAACTCAGATGGCAATGAGTATAAATGAGAGAGGAAGACACTGCACTGTTTTCCATCCTTATCTGTGTATCATCCATATGCTTACTGGATAACTCTTGGCTGATTACTCTCCTCCTGGTTCCCATCAACAGGAACCAGATAATGCATCTGCTTTTCACCCCATGGACTGATTGGAGAAAAAAGTATTCTTGATTGGCTGAGAGTACCCCATTGCACTCTAATAATGCAGTCATTTAGATTAATCTGAAAACATGCTTTCTATTACAGAGCTCCAATTTCCTAGGAGAAATGTCTTAAGTGTATTAGTAGTATGCTGTTCAAGACTCCTTGGCACAGATTTTGTCTTCTTTCTACAGCTCTATTATAAGAATTTATGACAGACATTTGGAAGATATTTCATCTTTACAAACAGTGAAATTTAAATTCAAAGCCAGAAAGATATTCACGTTTTCCACATCTCATCTGGTATTCATGGACAATTTCACAGCAGTGGCCCAATCAATTCTACAGGAAATAGTTTCATTTGGGACACCCATAGTAAGGGAACTACTGAATGGCTTCAAGTTGTTGTCTTGCAAACTCCATTTGTTGTTCAAAATGTTCTATTTCTTCCTGCAAATGTAAATCTTCTGGACTCATAGTCTCTTATGACCACTCCCAGCAAACATTTGAATGTTTCTCTGACCATCTTTTCAACATTATCAATGTCTCAGTCCAAAAACCACTTCCCAAAACAACCAGCAATGACACAGCTGCGACCACACCTAGAAAATCTGAAATCCCTAACTGCTGCACCATCAATGCTATTTTATTATCTTTTGCTAGATTTGCAAACCAGAAGGATGGCCTTCAATTGACGAAGAGAAACAGCATACAGAACATCTTTTGCTATGACAAAATGTTTGGAGAGCATAGTTCATTCAGAAATACTGTCCATTGACAAAGACACTCCTGATGTTAGCCATGAATTTTTTAAAAAGCATTACGATACATCAGAGCCTCTGAAAGGTGCACGATAGTTCATCATGAGTAATTAAGTTGCCCATTTTTCCTCAGGACAGGTAGCAGACAGCGAGAGGAAGTGAGCTTTGAGAAGAGTTCTGGCACACCAAGAAAGGGAACGCGATGGAGCCAGTCAATCCATCAATGACAATTACTGACGTTGTGTCCTGCCAGATCACTACGAGGCCTGTGATCCGAGGCCAGCTCTGCACCACCACGGCAGGGAGAACAGAAAGAGAGAAAGAGAACTGCAGTAAGCTAGAACACAAAGATAATAACCGTGTACATGACTATAGAGATTTATTGAGTCACCGAGTAACACCAAGCGCACAGCAAAACCCCGAGACCTCTGCGATCCTCCCCAGGCTGTGGGGAAAGGCATCTGACAGGAGCAGTGACAGAACCTCCTCTCCAGCACGTCGCATCTGTGTGTCAAAGCCAAAACCACTTTTAACTATTTTGTTTGTCATGCTCTCACTTTATCTCATCACTGCATCGGACTCCAGGCGCTGGCTACACAAATCCATAACTAAAAAGCTTAATTTCTCCATTATTTGTCTTATATTTTCCTGAAGTTGGCAAGCAAACAGCAAGAAAAAAAACAACAACAAAACTTTACTATTTTGTTATTTCCTAATGCAAACAGCATATGCTGGTCTATATGGCAGTCTCTTTTCTGTAACATACTGAATCAACAGAAAAAGATGCTGCTGGAAACTGGAAATGCCACTGTGCAGGTAAAATACTCAAAACACAGGGACAGGGTCTCAGCAGCTTATGAAGAGAAATCAACTGCCATATTCCACAAAATTAAAGCAACTCATATTGATCACCTGTCCTCCATCTGACTAATTTTTTTAAAATTAAAGTTAAGACAAATGCAAGATACTGTCATCTCTCATGGCAAAGCAATACACTCCTAAGCAGGTGACTTCAGCTCAGTAAAACACAGCTGTCGCAGAGCAGTCTTAGAATTCAAGCCTCCTAGAACTAAAATCATGGCATGGCTGAGAACTAGCAAAACATTCAGCTACTCATTGAAGAAAACCAGGCTTCTAATCAGTGCTTTTTACCATAGTCACTTCTATTTGACAAAGCAATAATGGTCTTTCACATTAAGACTGGATTTAATGAGATGCTGCTGCTGCTGCTTTAAATCCTTTGTTTGGTTTCCCCTTCATGAAAGGTCTGTTCTACAGTCATGGCTGTAGGTCTAACTTTAGGGAGAACAAGATAACCAAAGGGACCTGCCACACTGTCCAGGGGCTTCCCTACCCCTCCATGACTCGGGCAACACCACTGCAGGGCTCCCTGGAGACCAGTCGCACCTGCCCGGAGCGCAGCCGCCGGTTCCAGAGCGGCACAGAAAGCTCCAGGCCCACAGGGACCAAACTCCACGTTGGCTGGTGGCAGATCTCAGGCACAGCTGCTGACGGTGCTCACCAGCCACCACAGGCATGCTGTAACAAAAACGCTTTTCCATCTTCCTCAGTTTGAGCCAACAGGCCGGGTTCATCACAAAGTAAAAGGATTCCATCCGGCAGCTGCTTCTCTTCCGTCTTCCAGTATCCCTTAATTTTTAATGTCAGAGTATATTTGCCTTTTACTCTTCAAGCAAAATGTGACCCTTTATGTCCCTTCAGAATCCTATCCCCAGCCTTTTCAAGGCACATAAAAATGAACTGTATTTTGCTGTACTGTTGTTCTGATGCTTTTATTCTTGTTTTCCACTGTTATTAACAAATGCATCAGTGTTTTGTCAGTGAAGAATCCCACTCCAAGGAATAATTAAAATTCTTGAAATTCTGAAGGGCTGATGGAAACAAGTGTCTGTGGTTTAGACACAATTTTGAAATTTAAGTATTATTTTTTGAATCCTAAGAGTTCTCACTAGGTTATCCCCAGCAAACAGCCAAGGAGCAAACTGAAACACCCTAAAGTAAACTAGTTATGCAACTGCAGAAAATGCATGTGGCCTCAGTGGCAGGGCCTGATGCTGTTCTGCTGTGTGAGGGATGATCCAGAGAGCAAGTAGGTCAGGGAATGGAGGCACATACATGTGTAGTGGCAGCTACAAGACCCTGATAGGCTCCCACACCACTACAGTTTTCCAAGTGTTGACAAAAGGAGTGCAGCATAAAGTAATACAGAGCAAAAAAGAAAGAAAATATATTGATCTGCAGTTATTCCATCCATTTCTTCTTCTGCTGAACAGCCTAAAATTTAAGCAGGAACAGCTTCTGACAGGCTTAAAACCAGACACTTATATTGTGCTTCAGGGGTAAGGTTTAATCTTTCATTTCTTAAGCATCAGCTTCCTCACCTCAAGAATGGAAGCCACTAAACTGCTTTCCAGTATGTCAGGAGCTATGAAGATACACAGGCAGAAAGCAGTAAGAGCATCTAGAGCAGCACACAGAGCACTGTGAAATGTCTGAGTTTTACATCCTCTGTACCCCTGATGTTATGATTACCTTGTATCACCCTGAATTCAAAATTACTCTGGAATCAAAATATTTAACTAGCCACTGCAGCTACAAATACAGAAAATCCAGGTAGAAACAAGGAAAGGAAACAGACATACACCCTCCTGATGTTTGAAGTCCATCTCTCTGCCTGTCCAGCTGCCTTGCAATTGATTCTTTTCTCAGTCATCCTCAAGGATGCTGATAACAAATGCTGAGATGTGCTGCCAAGCAACCCAAATCCAACAGGGCTTGGTCCTGGCATGCCAGACACCACTACAGGCTTTAGACTATTCATGTGCCCGGCTTGTACTCTCAAACAACTGCAACTCTGACAGACATCACTTTGGAGTCCAGACTACAAACTTCCTAACTGAAAGCTCTTGGTGATCAGTTGTGTACCTTTTAGTACGAACCTCATACTTTTACTATAAAATAAATTTTAAATGTAAATTTATGTTCACTACATAAACATGATTATGCATATGAATACACAGTTCACCAGTTCATCTTTACTGAGATCATTCTGTCATTTATTAATGATTCCTGTTAACACTAGAATTTCTCTGAGGCCAAGGATAACCTGCTCTCACAGATACAGCAAGCACGAGTTAGTTCTGCCAAACCATTCTGCAGATACATACATCAGGTTACTGCCTTCAAAGTTACAGATCCACACACACTTTCATTTGTCATGACACAGTAATCTTGCAGGAAATTCCTGCAGCACAAAACTCCAGTTAGGCACTTTAGAATTCATCCTTTTATTTTATACCACCAGATTAAAGAGGAATAATATATTTACATCCTGACTTGGACTGAAAAATACAGTAGTTCATCATTTTGACAGCACATACAGTAAAGGAGATGTTCTTCTAATACAGAATTTTCATATACAAGGGATTAACATTAACAGTCTTCATCACTCTCTCTTGTTTTAAAAGAAGAGCCTCTAAAGCTAAACCCCACAATGCTGGTACATAGCTCAAATATCTGAAAGTGCTTACCAAAGGAAGCCCTAACCTCCACCATGCTATTGTTAGGCTCCAAAAGGAGCATAAAGAAATATTTTTAAGAGTTTATTAGCAGGTATGTGTTACTCCAGAAAAATAAAAAACACCCACACAACACATGACCAACCACATAAGATGGGTAAAACTAAAGTTTTCTCAATCATACATACAGAGAATACAGCTGGTTAGTTTGCATAACTGATCCCTCCTTACCATGAAATGATTCAGTAGGTTCTTATCTGTGACCATAATTAGAGAAAACTATTGCAATGAGCACAGTAAAAATCTGAGTCATCTTTTAAGACTAACTCTTCCTACTCTTCTGTTACTACACTGTTAAAGGATTCCTTTTTATTCTACAGTACAACTATAGATCTTTAAATGGTAATTATTCTTTATCGAGTAATACTGTGCTTTACTCTTCAGATATTCTAAAATTCCAAGAGAAGATTAATGACAAGTAATTCTCAAACATGATAGAAACACACAAGTTATGAGATGCTTAAAACTGTATCACACAACCTGTCTCTAGATATTTTTAGTAGTGAAGTGGTACTTTTCTTTTTGGAAAACAGGGCAGAACACTCCCTAGCTGACTATTTCTGACTGTCTATAATGATTTATATTTTGTTTTAATAAAATATTCCTTACCTTGTCAAGGTATAATAACGGTAAACCTATTTGTGGGTGTTGTTGATAGGAAAATAAGATGGATAAATGTGGATAAACTCAATGGATGGAAATGGGAAATAACACTCAAGTTTTCCTGCTGCATCAGGAAGTTTTCCAGTAATTTAATTCCTAAGAACTGTTAGTTCAAAAAATTCTTTCTTTCGTCAAAACAGTCTTATATGTTTTATGCAAGTACAAATTCCAAGGAGGTATCTAATAAATTGCTGAGTCATTTCCAATTCACTTTTCATTTACACACTCAGGAGAAAACCTTAATTCAAGGTCTGTTATGAAGCTTTAATAGGGAAAATTTTGAATAAAACTGTTATGTCAAATATGACAAAGATCACACAGGACAAAGTGAGAAAATCCCAGTTATACAACTACTGTTCAATGACTTGGTCTAGATACATCTACTCTGTTACTGCAATTGAAAGTAACTTGCCTTTATAGAGTATAGAAGATAATGTTAAGAGTAGTTAAAGATCTAGAGTAGTGAATTACATTGCTTGATTAATTATAGATGACACAGGCTTTCAGAAAGGTTGTAGAAGTCCCTGTCGAGTAGGTTTGCATATCTGGGTACCTACTACTTCCCCATATAAGAAAGCTTTCACTTAAGAAAACAACAAGGAACAAAAAAAAAAAAGGCCAGTTAGGCAACATGACACTCAGCAATCTAGAAGTTACATTATTACTTATTGACAGTGACAAGTGCAACATTAAGGGTAAAATATTACATATTAAAACAAAATGAGTAATTGCTGTACACATCTATTTAACACCATTCAAGAAGAAGGTGAACAAGAGGTCTCCTTCTAGCTAAAAGGTCCATTAGCCTAATTTACAATTACCCACATGCTAGAAACAAAGCTGTCAGGGCATAAAGATGTCACTGGTGACAGGTTACATTACACCCGTACCCGGCTCACCATGGAACTGTCAGCATCCAATCACAATCAACTCTAGGAAACACACAAGTAATCTGGTTTTAAAAATCAATCTTCCACAATTCCAATTTCTTCCAGGTATTTTAAAAACTGTATGAATGGTCAGAAAAGTTACATGTTGCTAACCCATTCTGTTCTTTAGGAGTCTTGGGAAAAATTAAATATTCTCTTGTTCTTTTAGTGCTAGAGTAAACATACAGGGCACATTTATAGGGTAGTTTTGTACAGGAAATTACTTACAAAAGTAATTCTATAATTGAAGTTTCCTAGGAGATATTTTGATAGATAATTCTATTGGCTTAACCTGCAACATCTACTGTAATTCTGACGTTATAGAAATTCCTAAATCTATCTAAATTAAATATCTATTTAGATAAATGTAGTGTAATCACATTTTCTTGTTACCCACCTTTCATCATTTGCTTCTTATGGTTAAAATTAATGACCACCTCCCCTTCTGTTCCGTAGTGATGCTTTCCAACTGCCTGTGGTGAGACAAGGTTTTTCCTTTTATATAATACTACTGTAAGACTTTATCAGGTATGCTTATATTTCATATGAGAATTTCAAGAAAAAAAGAAAAGCCACAGCCTGCTCCCACTCCGATGAGAATTGTAACAGTATCACACCTACTATCTCTTTGCAGAGCCCAAATTCGATAACCAAACCAGGCAGTCAATAAACAATATATGCCATTGCCACTTTGAGAAGACAGCTGTGTAGTTTATGCCACATCTACTCTACAAAGAGGTATTAACAGAGTGAAGATCAGTTTAAAAAACTATGAATACTTACTGAAAGTTTGCTAGAATACTTTTTAAGTTACATTTTAAAATTTCCTGAATGCTAAGGTGAAAGTCACCATCCAGAACTGCAATTTCTAACGGAAAATTGCCACTAAAACCTATTTTTCCAAGTTATTCAAGCAACTTTTCTCCATTTTAGCTACAGAAATAGCACAGTTATCAACCACCATAGCTAATAAAGTAAGCCAATTAAGCTATTTGGAACCATAGAAATCATTGTTCAAGAATGCTGCTATATCAGTGAGTAAGAGTAACCAAAGAAAAGCTCTATTATGTGAAAGAACCAGGTTTGTGGTGCGGGGGTGTTACAGTTACTTTAGATAAATGTAATCAAAATTACAGAAAAGCAGTAAAACTTGAAATATTCTGAGAATAATAAGCTACAGTAGAAGAGTGAAGGGACTTGCTATGCAGGGTATGGAAAAAAGGTGAGGATCAAAAGTGGCAGGTTTTGTGAGTCACCAGCAGTGGAAATAACCTGTCATAGCACTGGCACCCATTTTGAACAAAAAGCCACCAACCAACGAAAGACCAATTTCCCCCAAGTTAAATTCTCTTTGCATTGTTTCTATTTTTTGCTTCTTTTCCTCAGCTGAGCTGAAGAAACTGTCCTTTCACCACTCTGAAACCGAATAAATGGTTAAATAGTTGTTCTCATCTCTGCTAGCAATGAATAAAGTCTCAGCTCTGTGGCGATCTGCCACTCTCATAACCCTTAACAGCTTCATTGATCCTGAAAAACATATCATTTTGGGAAGTCATTAGCATAAAATGGTATTTATAAAACACCTGCTACCAACTTTGCAATTAACAACTAATTGTTGACTCAGCACCATAGGAAGCAATTCTGTCTCAGCAACTATCTTTGCAGTGACCTAACCCAAACCATTGCAAAGTTTGAGTGCCCTCTAATATGGACTTGGGTTTTGAAGTCACAAAGGACAAGACTGCTGTAAATAAGTAGGAATATTGCTTACTAAGAGAAACAGTCCTCTAGAAACAAGGATGAGCTCTATGAAAGCACGTACCACAGGTATTAGAGCAGCACCTGGCACTAAAGCACCTCTGACTGTCGTAGTGTACCCAGAGAACACTCGGGATGCTTGTGACAGTCTCGCTCAGATGTGGGAAGTTACCACAGAACAGCATGTCCCCAGCTACCCTGTTATGCTGAGCCTGCTCCCACACTCCTCAGTAACAGATGCTTTGTGAGATCTACCAAGAGAGGGAAAAACTAGTCTTAAACCTGCCCCTATGTACATCCCAAATTTATACCGGCCCAGCAGCAGTAGCTAGAGAGTGTCTACAGTAGATTTGCCTCCCAGCATGCAGTGATAAGGGACAGTGGCTGAGGTTATCTCAGTGTCACAAATTCTGGAAAGATAATGTTCACTGGGACATTCAGCTGTTTCAGGTTTACCTGGAGTGTAGTTGCAACACCTCCTTGACAGTCCCTCTGGAAGTCTGGTTCTTTTTGACAGCACAGGAAAACACAGGAAAAAAACTTTTTCCTCTCAGAAAGAGAAAGCTATCCTTAAAATTATGAAGTATATTACCTGTAATTATAGTATATTTAGAAACAGTCAGCCCATGTTCCTTTCCTGTGAAGAGGTACTTGTGCTTAGAACAGTTCATTTCTGTTTTCTGATCATTACCAAAAAGTCAATGTCCCTACGTGTCGGCTTGAGCAAGCGCAGTGTGGACGTACCCGCAGCCAAAGCACGTGACCCCAGAACACCAGGGCCTAACTTCAGGAGTAACTGGGACAATGCAAAGAAACAGGAAACTTGGTTTGTCAAATAGAACACTGCAGTAAAAGCAAATGGATTCAAAGTCTAATGGTGGGATGAGTATTAAGTACTATAGCCCTGGGCATAACGATGAAGACAGTAAAAGCCCACTAAGCTTCTTTATCTAGAAACAATCACTCCAAAAGCCTATCTAAAATGGGGCAGTTGTAAGTCAGGCTATTCACAAGTCCTCCACAGCACTACCTTCTCCTTTCAGGCAGTTCTGATCTAACAACTCTTGTCAAATTAGGCACAGCTATTTTCCCTTTAGCTATTCCCATCCATGTTGTTTATATTCCTGGTGCATAGTTTCATTAAATAATCTGCAATTACAGCCTGACTGATGCTCTCTACAAAAGACTACTCCAGTCCTGCCACATTTGCCATGGGGTCTGCTCTGCCTTGGATTGCAGCTGTCAAAGCCATGGCTGGTGGCATTAAGGAAAGCTTCTAACCTTTGGGGCACACATATTTGAGCAATTAAAAGCAGAACTGACTGCTAAAATATTGGCCCATTTCCTTTGGTCTAAGTCAGAAGGAAGGAAGTTGGGGAACAGACTCCTTTTGCCCTTTAATTAGATGAGGAAGTTAAGTGCACACCATCCTCACCAATGTATCGGCGTTTGGAATCCAGAGTTTTGTAATGGAAATTTTCCACAGTGAAATGCACCTTTAACAATTCTTTTTTTAAATCAGATGTTAATATACTTAGGGGCAGGAAGTGCTTTCTCATGTTGGTTTAGAGTGGGGTCTTAGGGTGTTTGGTTTTGGCGGGGTTTTTTTGGTTTGGTTGGTTGGTTGGTTGGTTTGGTTTTGCTGTTGTTGGGCTATGGGTTGTGTTTGGTTTTTGTTTTGTTTTGGTTTGGTTTTGGTTTTTGGTTTTGTTTTGGGGTTTTTTTTTTACTTTTTAGTTGTGGTTTGGTTTCTGTTTACAATGAGGTTTTGCTTACTGCTTTTCCAAGCTCTGGAATGGACTTCAGCACTAACTGCTGAGTCAGCTGCCCAGAGGCTTGCATGCCACTAGCATACAACTGCTTTTGTTGAAGATAGATTTTTCCTCTCTGTGCTCCAGACAATCACTTAAAGATGAGCAGGTGCTTGATCATTAAATTGGAAGGGTTTGCATTTACTCTTCCCCCCTGAGGCAGAGAGCAGTGGCACTTGGCACACGTGTGTCAAAAGCAGTGCAGACTTTAGAACAGAACACTGAGGAATCACTAGGCAAAGGCGAGGAACGAATTTATGTTTTGTTTACCATCCCTTAAACAACTTCCCATGAAACAGATCAATTAGCAAGTATTTTGCTAGTCTGGAGATCTGGTAAGCTTCATAAAATTTAAGAAGTAAGTGGCAAAACAACTCTGCCAAATGAGGGGAGTGGAGGAGTACTGACTTATTTATAACACTTGCATCAACAGGCAGTTCCTACTGCATTTAAAGCTGCAGAAATATTTCCAGTCTGATTTAATTGCTTTCAGTTTATCATCTCATTAAGTCGTTCCCACCTTTTTGTACCAAAACCATCTTAGTTCTATTTTTTATTAGAGACATATTTCTGGAAGTTTTGGACAAATTAGTCCACACACTTGGAATTCAGAAACACAGATTTCATTATAGTTGTAATTTTGAAAGCATTTCATTATGATTACTTTCATTAACACTTGCAAAACAATATATTTATTATTTTAAAACATAATGCAATTGTCATCACTTAAGGCAGAATTGTACATTCACTGAACAGGCTTGTTCAGAAGCAGTGCAATCTACTGCAGTCGCATTATGTCCCCTACACTTTTGACAGTGGTCTCAATCAGGGGAATGAAACAATTGCACAGTATTTATTATCTTCATGAGATTTTGCATGAGGTCTAAAAACTGTACATATGGAAATGTGTTGCTTTTCCTATGTAGTGAAAAGTTAATTACTTCTATAGATACCAATGGTGACTTCACTGAGGTACTGGAGAAAGGACACAAAAAAATGTATTCCTTCTCATCTTTTCAAGGTTTCATTGAAAGAATCTATTTCACAATGCTATCACTGAAGAGGAAAGCATGCAGAAAGGAGGACATAACTAGATTTAAATTGATACGCAGCCATAGCCAGACTATTTGCAATTATGTCTGACAGAGCAGCCCAAGCAGTTGAACTTACTGCTTTTTCCATTTGATTTCTTCTGAAAACATAAATAAAATCAAACAGGCATTCCAATAGATCAAAAGTTCATGAAAATCACCAGCGTGGTAAATACAGTGAAACGTTTGTTCTCCAGACATTAGCAGTCTTGAGGTCCAGAACAATGGCACACACACCCCCCACACTCTAGGACATCTAACATAAAATTACAGCTTTGTTAGCTTTCACCATGTGCCTCATCCTATGAATGGCACCTGCAGAAAGCTGTGCTGCTGGCTGACAGTTAGATTTCTAGCACGCAGCTGCTGGGAGAAGTGTTAAAAAACCTAACTTAGAGACTGAAGTCAATAGGGATACACTGAACTATCATGACCACAGAAGCTGTGCAAGCACTTGAGTTTCAGGGAAAAAAAGGCCATGTTACAGAATTAGCAGCATTAGTAGATATAAAGAAAACCAGTGGCTGATGTAAGATGTGCTGCTATAGAAATGATGATTTCTGTGAAAATTACTACACTTCACACGCACAGAAGGGCAGGGGCAATGTCAGACCTTTACTTTGCTATTTTAGTCCCCTTGTGCCTCACAAATAAGCTTTAATAGCCCATGTGGTATTTTTAGCAGTTTTGAATGGACTGCTGTTGCTATTTTTACAAGTGCCACCATTAGCTTGCTAAAAGTGCTGGTATGTAAAACACATTTTTACTTCTACTAGTTAGAGTTGCCTCTTTAAATTACTTGAGGAACACAATGCAATTAACATTAGAGTCCAACTTCTACGGGTGTTTGGGGATTTCTTTCATTACATTTCATCACTTATGGATATAAAGCTAAATACAAACAAAAGGAACATAATAGCTACCGATGCTGAACTCCTGGGAGGAGAGGGACAACAGAGAAGTGATTATTATATCTGGGGAAAATTTGCTCTTTACCTGAAGAACATATCACACCTTGAGATATCTGCAAGGAAGACATAATTGATTAGTTAAATATTAACACAAAACATTACAGTCTCAGAAGCAAAGACGATAGAATATCAAAGATGTGACATTTGGGATTGTTTTTTGTTTGGTTGTTTCCTTAATAGTGCTTATAGAATGTTTAACATGATGTTTTTCCTTTGTACTGAAATGCTGAAGAACCTTTTCTCCCCTACCACCCATACAACTGTTTAAGTCCAGAGACTTGTTCACCACTCCCCCCACCTTGCTGCACCTCTCCATCTCCCTGCTTTGTTTTCAGTGTTTGATATAATTTAGAAGTAGTCCCCTTCTACTAGAACTTCTAACTCCACATATTCTATTTGATTATCATCTTTTCCTTGTGCCCCAAAGTATGCCTCCTACTAGGGTCACAAGTACCTGGCTTTGCTTATTAACACTTCACAGGTGTCCAACACATTTAAGGGCTACCACAACCTAAAGTAACCACCAGTCACCAGCTAAGATGTCTGAAACTACACATCTACATGTCCCAAAAGCTACTGCATCAGCAATACAGGCAGTGTAACAGTGTATTGGATTTTCCAAGATGTAGAGGATTATGAACAGAAATACTGGTTTAGAAATTTACAACAAAACCTCTGACCCTAAGTTTACCTTAAGCATCTTCCTTTCATTCCCCCTCCAAGAGGCATAACACTATTTTTGGCAACTCCAGTTCTACCCTTTGTGATCTAATGACTATTTATTAAATGACTTCCTTTGCTTTTTATGTAGTCTCTCAGCTCAAAAGATTTGCATCTCATTGGTCTTATCCTGTCTTTGGGCAAATAATTTCCACATTTAGGGGTATAGTACAGATTTGCTCTGTCCAAGCATCAACCTCAACAAGTTTTGCTGTGAACTACAGTGATATTTCTAATTTACTATTTCATATCAGGGCAAGGACTCAAACAGTTCAGTCCACCAGGCAGAGGTCTCGATCCCTGTCAAAGTGTTCTTTTCATAAAGACTTCAGTTTTGAGTATGGCCAGAATTTAAAAAGTGATTCCATTTATAGCCATGCCACTAACAAGTGCAGTATTAGTCACTTCTCTCAGTAGAGCCCTTTGCAAGCCACAGCACATCATTACACAAAATAGCTCTTACTCCCGGAGAACCTGCCTCTGTCCTATCTCCTTCTACATACTATGGTTATTAGAAATGAAAATTTCTACCCACTGTATATAAAATCATTCATCACAGCACAGGGTTATGCCCTTAATTTTTTGCTTCATCTAGCCACTCTGCTTAAGGATGTTATTCACAGCCCACAATAATTATTTTCTCCTTCTCAAGCACACTGACAGCATTTGTAACTTTCTACCGTCTATTCTGAATTCGAAATCACACCAGGAATCCCTGCTCTTATTTCTACTGAGAGCACTTGAAGACACAGAAGCTTTTTACTGTCAAAATGCATACAGTAAGTTACTGGAGACTGCACATTACATAAACTAAAGCTTTGTCCTTTACCCCATGTATCGTGAGAGTTTCCATGAACTGCTGGAGCAACATACCTTCCATTTGACTCAAAACAACACTTCAGGTGATCATCTTTGTGTAGTTTAAATGTACTTTTCTAAAGAATGATCAATAATGTAACCCCAAAGGCAGAAATCTGCTCCTGCTAAGACACTACCCAGCATTTAAAGTTGATCACATCAGTAGTGACTATAGTGGGAACAATATTTGTTACTTAGGGAGTCATAAGTCAGCGAGAGTTTCACTAACTAGGGTACCTAAGAACACAAACTTTTTTGAAAAATTTTTAAACACTTAATGCTTGAGTGTAATGAGAATAATGTTTACTGTTCTGAAATGCAGCCTGTGTCCCAATACATCAAAAACATTTTTTGGCTCAGTCTTCACTTCTGAAGAACATCTCATACTAAGACAAAGTGACACAGAAGCAGTAGACTGCTACTCAGTTTTCCAAGATAGTTTTCTTCAGGTAAAGGATGTCAGGAACACCTCCAGGCAAGAGATGAGTTTTCAAGCTTGAATGATACATCTACAGATTTACTTTGGTAAAAATAAATAAACAAAAACCCATTAGTCAAACTATTAAGCAAAGAAAAACCTTTGGGGTCTGTTTGGTTTGAAAGCTGTCCTGTTACCAAGTTCTCCTGTAGAGACAGCAAATGCCTGCAGTGTTATGTAAGGGAAACTGCTCTGCAAAAAGGCACCAGGTTGTCACCCAAGCAGTTGGCAGTGAAATCTGACAGACTGACTTCCTTCCCTGAAGTTCTATCAATCACGCATCCTATAGCATACAGTTGGGTTTTTCAGGACTTCAAGTGTGTTCACAGCATTACATACACTTACTTTGCCTACTTTCTAACACCTCATTTATTGGCAAGAACATTCAATGAAGTCTTGAATTACTGGCAAATGTTCCCAAAAATTTGTACTTTGCACCTGCACCAGAATCCTGATAGGAGCTACTCTCATCCTGGGAATTAATGTCAGCATACCAGTTGTTACTACTTAACAATAGCTCATTTTCTTTAGAGGTTCTGGTGACAGGAGTAACAAACCATCACCTAGAAGGGCACAAGCAAAGACTGTTTAATGTGTAACAATTGTTAATGTTTTCACCAACAGATTACAAATTAAATTGTGAGCTAGCCAGAAGTTACCTATCACAACTCAGAACTTGTTTGAATCATTTAGTCAGCGATGATCCAGTTGAAGACTGTTAACAGGGATTCGTTCGATATATGCCACAGTTGTCATCTTCCCAGTGTTCTTACCACTAGGAAAGAAACTGTTAAGTATGCTATATCTGATTAAAAGGCTTTTATTATAGCTGTGAAATAACTACAGAGAAAGAACTTCTGAGCATTATTATCATTCCTATACTGACATCTATCACAGTATTTTATGAAAACCTCCCTCCAACAGAACAGCAAAAACTATGAGCATTTTTCCTTATCAAGAGAACACAGGCTGGAAAGACAGTTCTTATAGAATAGAAGCATTGATCCATTATTATAGTTTTATTATAGTTATTGTTTAGTTCTTGTTTAAACCTATCTTGAGTAGGTCAACATGAGCTCCATATCCTCTCTTTCCAGATGTTTTCTGTATATAAACCTTCCCATTATCAGTGCCATGGACATTTCCATCTCCCAGAATAACTTCCACACAAGGTTCAGCGCAGTTTAGCTACAACTGGACATGAAAGGTTACTGGGGAAAAAGAAGAAAAAAATCTTAATTTAAGTTTCCAGAATCTGCTGTAACATTCTCCTCTGATCCCAAACGAAACATCACAGCTGTACAAATAAAGCAACTGCACAAGGTCCTGGAACAATCAGTGCCCACGGCAGAACAGAGTCTGTTCCTCATGCCACCTCATGGACACCCCTCTCTGAAAAGGAAAGGTACAAACTCATTCACTTCTGCACTGCTATAAAGGATCAAGTCAGATCTACCTGCCAAAAGAAACAACAGGTTTTCTCCTAAGTTTTCCAGAGTTGCTCTAGGAATTTATTTATTTGCACACTGCAGATGGATGGGATTGCAATTAGTGGTGACAGGCAGAGCAGAAAGGTCGGGCAGACCGCTCGGGGGAAGGCAGGCTTCTGGAGCAGGAGATAGAGATTAAAAACCAGGGGGAAGCAACAGCCCACCCAGTGAGACCTTCTAAAGCACCCAACTGATCTTGGAATGTGAATCCATTTTATTTCCCACTAAAATTGATGGAAATAACCTCTCTATTCCTTAACTTCTACAACAATAAAACTGGCTTTTACAGAGATAAGCTCAAAGAACTTTCATTGCCTTTTTTTTTTAAAAAAAAAATTAGATTATTTTGCCTCTTTGAAGTTCAATCCATAAAACTGAAAAAGGTAGTCCAAATGAACACAGCATGACAAAATTTCTTTCACTGAAACACACATGTTCACAGAAGCTGGTAAAATGGCAGTGTGACCAGACACTCTGCTACTGCTTTCCTTTATCCTAGTCCTGTTTTTTTTCTGTGTTTGAGTAGATGCCTTTAAGGGAAAAAGAAAAAAAAAAATCTATTTTTATATTCCTGTTTAATAAAAGCTGCAAAAACAATGTAAGAAAACAAGGTAGAAAGCAGAAAGATGGATTGAATTAAAATGTAGGAAAAAATTAAAATAATTAGCATTTCAGTTATAGTGTTTTACAATAGTCATAGAACCATAGAATTGATAGGGTTGGAAGGGACCTGAAAGATCATCTAGTTCCAATCCCCCTGCCTTAGGCAGGGACATCTCACACTAGATCAAGTTGCCCAGAGCTCCAGCCAGCCAGGCCTTCATAACTTCCAGGGATGGGGCTTCCACCACCTCCCTGGGCAACCTGTTCCAGTGTCTCATTATCCTCATGGTGAAGAACTTCTTCCTAACATCTAATCTGTATCTATCTACCTCTAGTTTTGCTCCATTCCCCCTACTCCTATCACTGCCTGACATCCTAACAAGTCCCTCCCCAGCTTTCCTGTAGGCCCCCCTAAGATACTGGAAGGCCACAATAAGGTCACCTCGGAGCCTTCTCTTCTCCAGACTGAACAGCCCCAACTCTCTCAGTCTGTCCTCACAGCAGAGCTGCTCCAGCCCTCGGATCATTCTCGTGGCCCTTCTCTGGACACGCTCCAGCAGCTCCACGTCCCTCTTGTAATGGGGGCTCCAGAACTGGATGCAGTGCTCCAGGTGGGGTCTCACCAGAGCAGAGCAGAGGGGGAGAATCACCTCCCTCGACCTGCTGGCCACACTTCTCTTGATGCAGCCCAGGATCTGGTTGGCTTTCTGGGCTGCAAGTGCACACTGTTGGCTCATGTTGAGCTTCTCATCCACCAGCACCCCCAAGTCCTTTTCACCATGGTTGCTCTCAAGCCAGTCACCCTTTGAACACAAAGGAATAAGCAAGATACAAAGGAAACCTGCTCATTTTCAACCAAATTCATCTCTACTGGTCAAAGGCATCTCCCAGTCACTGCAGGTATTGCTGTCTGCAGCAGGACTGGACTGAGTAGTTCTAACCTGGTTCTACAGCTCTTCCTATAAATGAAGGATTTCTAGATGAAGAAGAATCTCCACCTGACATACAAGGTGATTTGGTTGTTGGCATAAGATGTACTGTTTCTACTTCAGTGACCAAGTATTTTCCAACTGGAACAATACTAAATGGTTGGGGAATGTTTCTTGAACATCTAAACCCAAAAGGCTTGATAACACTATACAGTGAGATCACAAAGCAGGGAACCCAATAGTTTCTCATGTTTTTAGAAGAGAACTATAAATACTCAACCCCTGCACCAGAACCACATCAGAATCACTTATTTTGTGAATCTAAGTCTCATCATTCCATTTCAAATGGCCAGTTATGCCCAAAGTTTTCCATGTTCTTGCATTCAAAGTCAAGGGTACACCTGTCTTCCCACTTCACAAGCAATGGATCACCCTCTTAAATCTCTGTAGTTATACTTACTGAATTTGTTTCTTCTGTCTGTGCATTGCTAATCATTCACCTCAGTGTCTGAAAGTCACCCTTCCCAGTCCTACCATTAAATAACTGCAGCGGGGTTAGGTAACAGTTTAGGGCTATAACAAAATGGAAAGGGAGGAAAAAAGTCAGGCCAACAGGAAATAAAGACAAAATAAAATAATTGTTAGCTACACAGAATTGTAATTTTGGTCACCTGTAGAAAGAGCAATCAACATATTAAGCAACCATCCCCTTTAATGGAATTTCGTATTGCATGACTGATTTAATCTTTATTAGGTAATTAACTGATCAGTTGCACTGCAGCACCCAAAGAAATACCAACATTTCCATGGAAAGTGGTGCAAAGCTCGTTTGAGCCTCCAACGGGCAAAGGTATCTGTACAGAACAAGCCAAACAACGTGGGAGGGGCAAGGCAATATTGAAGAGACCAAAACTAATTCCACTGCATGGCCATGTCATGTTTCAAAACAGTGTATTTCACTGAATTTCACTGAGTCAATAGATCTTTTATCATGATGTCTGCATACAGTCTCAGCTGTAAGATACAGAATTATTATAGGTTTACTGAAAACAAATCAGCATTAAATTCAAAATTAACTGAAGCCTTAAGGCCCTAAGTTCCCTCTTAGCTGCAAGGTATGAAGCACCTAACAAGGGTTTGAAGGAGAAAAACACAACCTCACAAAACACCACACACAGAACAAATACTTTCTTGTTCTTCAAAAGTAAAGATATGAAGAGAAAAAAATAAATTTTATTGCAGACTTCCCCTTCATTCTTTTAAAATGTGTTTTAGAAGCACATGTTCAACACTACTTTTTTCTGACTTAAAATGAAAGGCAGGGGAAGAATTCAACAAACAACTATGAAAATACAAGAAGCAGTTTGAGGGGTTTTTTTTAGAAAGGGGAAGGAATTCCACACTACTTAGAACTCTTATCACAGAGCACTTCTGGAAGCCTAAGCTTCCATTCCATTTTCTGGAAATTCCCTGTTCTACCCCAGAAAAGTCCCCTTCGTATCTTCTGTTGGAACTGTGGTACTTTTTATAAACAAAAATTAAAAAAAAAATCTGAAATAAGGAGTAAAAACTAGTTCTGCACAATGGTCTTCTAAGGTAGTCTGAGGCAGTGTCCCTATTTCTATACTTTATTACACAGTCTAAAAGATTAGCAGTCCAGTCTACCCAATTAGTGTCAAAAATTAATTAAAGTCTGCCACCTTTCAAAGCTGTCACCCAGCTTAAAGACTTCTGAGGTCAGTTAGTATAGTTCATCTGAGAAGAAATGAAGATATTTGATACAAAATACATAAGTATTTATTGAGCCAGAAAGACTAGAAAATTTGTTTAAGATTGCTTGTTAAAATACTTGTCCAGTTCGTTTCAATTCAAGGGTGACCAACACGTCTAGTTTATTTCTGCTAATGAATAACTGAACAATTAATGCTCAAGTATGTTAAAGTGTGAAGTATCTAAAGTGAAGGCAAAATACCCCAGGCAGACAGCAGCACAAAGATTGTGTATTTTACTGATAGCAGGAGATTGAGGTTTTCAGCCACTAGGGCAAAGCAACAGAATTCCAATTAAATTATCTGAAACACATTTGATGTACATTTGTTTACCCAAAACTCTCTTTAGGGTGGTCTAATTAGTATTGTTTTATGTCTAGTTGTCATGGACAATTCTGAACTGATTCTGGGGACCTAGGAGAGCCATGAGAGTGGCACCTCAATTTGGAGAAAGCAGAGAAGTGCTTCAGAAAACATCAGCTCTAGAATATATGTAGCCAATATTAAACCTTTAAATTTAAGCCATTTATACATATGATTTTTTTTTTAACCCACCAGGACAAATGCTGGTTTACTTGGAAAGTAATGGCTGAGTCTGCAGAAACTGAGGTTTCTATTTTCTTTATGACCCTAATTCCAGTAGGAATAGATTAGTATTTCTTTATGGATCCTTGTAAGGGGAAAAGAAGTAATAAAACCCTTTAAATACTGATTCATTTGTAGAAATAGCCCTGTATGACTCCTATGGGATCACAAGGAGACAGTACAGCTTAAGTAAACTTTATCAACACAGCTGAACCACTTCTCTTTATACCACAAATGTCTGAAGATTTATGCACTTTCTGTCAAGCTGGCACCAGATCTGGCCAACCTATTCTACTATTTCCAGCCTTTCTCCCCCACCTCTATCCTTGCCCCTCAGTCTTTTATATATATATTTATCTTATATTCTTTTGTTAACATGACAGCATAAAAATATCACCACTGCCATCAATTAGGATCTGAAGATACTAAAGCTGCCGTCTGGCACTTAACTGTGGCCTCTCGGTTACTCTTCCTAAAGAAGATGCCAACACCTCATTGTGATCTTATATTTTTGTTTCTTTTCCTGAAGCATGTGGGTTTTAGTTGCAAATAATGCAAACCAATGGATTAGTGGCTTTGTATGACAACAATTATCTCAGCTTTTAATAGGAATAGTAAGCTCTTCACAAGTATTCACAAGAGCATATGAGCCTCTATCAGACTGTGCCCCACAAGAATTGTTCCATGTCATGGACAAGTCAAGCAAGGGAGGAGTTAATGGTGACCCAAAGTTTCCTTCCATTCTACCTACTGAGAAATGGTCTCTGTATAGAACATCAAGAAATAGTCTGTTTAACATCAAAACAACAACCTTTTTTAAAAGCAAATGTCAAATTACCTCTAAGTGATATGTGTGAGTAAGCAGATCAGGAGTTTTGACAACAAAATTCACTACCACTACAACTGTGAGCAGGAAATTCACAAGCAGCAAGTTTTGATCCCGACAAGTGAGAAGTTAAGATGTGTACCTCATAACACAGGCTTTCTTGCCCAACAAGCTTGCTATCTCTCATTTGTTTGCTTGCAGATTTGCCAACTCATATGGGCTTATTTATTAATAAAGTGCACCCAGCATTAACACACAGCATGTCTCTTCTACGTTTTTAATCATCTTTCCCAATAAATTAATAAAGACAAAAAAATATTACCAAGTAAATAAGGATCTGGAAGTGAACTGCACCACTCTAGCAACCTGAAAATTTAACATGAGACTGAGAAGTAATGTACAACATTAGATTAATGAGACTGCCAGCAGGGTAGATCCTGTGCTGCCTTTGCATGTCTTCCTCAGGCTGAGGTCTCACCCATGCAAGCAGATACAGACGTGCAGTAGAAACAGTGAATGGTGTTCTGTCCTTTACAGAAGACAGAGGTGTTGTTGCTATTTTCTCTAAAATGCTATAGCAGTCACAGTTAATTACTTCATATAGTCACAACTCTGTTGGCTCCTGTGAAAGAACAAAAACCAGTGTGTGTTTGACTCCAGCTATGTGAGTGCTTTTCTGATTGGGTAGGTACACAAACAACAGACCAGAATCACACCCATTGCTCAGGCTGCTTTACTGTGTTACCTACAGCAACTTGATTTTACCAAAGAGAACCTGAAATCGAGTGCTCCTGAAGAAAATTACCAAAACTTTTGTAGGTTTGAGAAGATGAAATGGCTCTTTGAAGTAAGTATCTTCACTTTCCAGGTTTGCAGTGCTTGACTATACCAAGTTTTTTTTGTCATCTTAAGTCCAACATAAGGGAGGAAGTTGGTAATAATTTATCAGAAGTAACATGATCTTTTTTTTTCTCTAATGTGTCTTTTTTCAGCTAGGTAAGATACACCATCACTTTAAAAAATAAGAAAAAATATGGATATGACAAAGACAACTATGAAATAACAATGAGGTGTCTAAAATGACTTAACCTAAATCCTGTTTTCCAAGGTGTTTTATATTTAAAGCATCCTGAACACTACTAAAAGTCATTAAGATTATGGTTCTCTATGTCATGTCTATTCCAAGAACACCTCATCAGTGTGACACCAACATCCTCTGCTGCCTGAACTGGCACATACTGGCATAGAATGGTCAGTGCATTTACTACAATTCAAATCTTACTAACATATTCTTGCCCTTACCTAGTTCTGTTCACTGACTTTTGGGTAATCACATGATTTCCAACAAAAAATAAAAGAACTTGGATGTGTCGTGTCTGGACCCTGGGTCCTCAACACCTGCCAACATTAACTTCTCATTTAGAGATGCTCACAGAAGTTTCTCACATGCCAATACACAGGGCTGCACCCATTCCCACAGCACTAACTATATACAAATAAACCCCAAATGCAAATACTTTTCCATGAGATTTATGAGAAACTAATCAAAGTCTGACTCAGCCCGAGCAAGAGATCTACACTTACATAAATATGTAACATGAGGGAACTAGCTACAGTGAGTGCCTGTTAATTAGAGTCATACAATTTAAGCTTTAAAGTGATCTTTTGTTTAATTTTGTCTGAGTCCCTGTCCTACTGTCAGATAATGGTTCTATCGCATACTTGTATTACTTGGGGAAAACCGGGATTCAGGTGGGGTGGAGGGGATCCCTAATGGCTCAGCTTGTCATTTTTTCCGTGTCTCAGACACACAGTTACAACTGTGCCACGTTATCAAAAAAATTAAATCAAAAATTAAAACATCAGGGAGCCTGAATGTCTGGTTCCAGCGACACAACAGCTAGTCAATACCCTTCTCTGCAGTTTGCTAGCAGAGCTTGTGTTTTACCTCGGCATTTAATCGTTTCCGTGCAGAATTACATCGGACTATAAAAGGCTGAAGCAACGAGGCCGCTCTGTGAGGCAGGCTTGGCATCTCCACACCCCCTGATCCATGCAGATCAATCGGACCATCAATAAATCAAATGAATAATGGATTCATATTTCTTTCTTCATTAAAATACTTCTTGGTTGGGTGGGGGGAATTTCAGATGGCATTAAAAATGCTTATGGCCCTAACAAAAAGGTCAGTGCAGATGCAGATATAAAAAGGATGCTTGGCTGCCTGAGGTAAATTTAATCAGAGGAACAGGAACATTAAGAGTTACGTGCATGTTTGGGTTATGCATTACTGGTCAGTGAAGTACTAAAAGGCAAGACAAGGCTCCTGGCTCCCAGTTCCTCCTGGAAACTCCTACAACTACAATTACTATGTAAAGCTAATGTACATGGTAATACCAGGTTCCAATTAAACTTTTCCAGAAAAAGGCAAAGTGGTTTTCTAAGCCTCCTGTTTGTGTTCAGTTACCTACATGACAAAGAAACACTCACCTGTAGGGTCTTTTATACCAAAGCCAAGGGAAGTTAAAAAAAAATAATTGCTCTAATAGGCCACCTTCCTCTGTAAGGATTTTAACTTGTTTTCAGTTCATGCTTTCCGTGATGTGTAATTATCAAATACACTATTTTGCCATAAATACCTACTAATATAGTTACACTCCACAGTTCTGCTCACTAGCAACAAGCTTTTTATGACCTATTAGCCACAGCTAGGAATTAAACTATCCCAGAGGAATGGCTTCATGGAACACAAAGATACATAGATTCTGCTGCTTCTGAACACTGTGGGATTGGTCAAGAGTTAAAACTCAACGACTATGGACACACAGACTATGGGAACTACCTTTCTGTATAGGCAAGTCAGTTGTTTTTCTCCTTCAGTCTGTCACATTGACAAGCAGCAAAATGATACAAATCTATCTGACTGACACACTAATATTCCGGGATGAAAACATGACAGAAGAGCAAGATTTTCTACCCTTTTAACTTAGCTCTTTCCTGGCTATGATGATAAACTGGTATGGAAGCAGAAAGATGAGACAAAGAGGTGGACAGGAGAAATGCTTCACTTGGCTGAGACCGATTTATAGATGACAAATGATTCAAAACACACTGAATCACCTCAAACAAAAAAAGCAAAGTGTGTGCATCCCCACCCCACCCCAAAAAAAAAAAAGCATCACCAAACATCAGTCCTATGCCACAGCATAGTTGGGGGGGAAGAGACAACCAATTTCTAGATTTGCCATTCTTAGTGACTACTTAAAGGGAGTTTTTTCTTCAACAAATTTAGAAGTTATGTAAAGTACAAAGCAGTATTTCAGTTAATATTCCTACATCAGCATTTTAAAAGAACACACTTACCTTCAAATGCACTAAACACGTTTAAGTACAGGAATAAATTGTTTTCTGTAGGCATGATGTCACATGACCTAAGAATGAGGTCTGTGAAATGCAATCAAGTGACCTCATATACACTTAAATGTACATTTTCAAACAGAGTGTGGAAGTCCTAAGGCTGTGCCTAAGTATCAGATGAAATAATAACTGCTGTAATCCAGCTCCTGCAAACACAGGGGATGTCTCCCACAACTGTGTGTAGTGACAAACATCCCGTAGCATTTCTAGAGCAATAGACCTCCAATGGCCTTGAATTTTCATGTTCTAAACAGGGAATGGCTCTGACCTTCTGCAACAGACAGGCACTTTCTGACTGGATTTGCTCATTAGCTTTCTCCCTTGGAAACATTAGAATTTTAAGTCTATAGTAATTGTGCTACCTTGCATAGAATCATTGAAAAAGGTTGTTTCAAAACTGTTTTCTTCAAAAATTCTCCTCTTGAGGTCCACACACACCTGCTTATGTCATGAATGTGGAAGTGATGGCTATGAAAAATTTTTTCTGAAAGCTGCTAGACTTAGAGCTATGAAGAGATTCAAAACAAGTATGAAGGCCATGTGTTCAGGGACAAACAATGATTAAATCTTTGAGCTCTCAGCACAGTACCAATAAAAATGAAGAGTAGAAGAGGAGAAGAGATACAAAAAGGAATAGTATTTCTCCTTCATGTTACCATAAGCAAAAAATTTTTTAGAGTTATTACCAAAATACAGTGTTATTTATTCGTGGCAGATGTTCCACCGAAGCTTGGCTTAAGCTAAATGCATCCAAACTTTCCTACTTCATTTCCAGATTAGAGCAATTAAGAGGAATTCAACCTTTTAACAGAGTAATTTCAATGGTATTACATAATAAAAAAAAATCAAATCTTTTGGACTTCACAGATTTTAAAGCCTATTTAGCCTTTATGGCTCATTTCTTTCCACTGTTAAGTTGCTGTTTATAGGAATATAAATAAAGTTTCTTCTCTATTTCACCATTACTTTTTACATCTTCTATGGGTATTCAGAATGAGATTTTCCTGTTTCCTCTAAACCCCAAGGTACACAAATTTGCCTGCAACAGGATGCAATAAAAATCACAAAAAATCACATCACTATGATTTCACACAGTTTACACATTTCAATCATCATTCATTAAACACTGAAAACATGGAAAGTTAAAGAGATATTTCAATGGAATCTTTATCACAGGACACTCGGTGTCCCTTTGATCCCACAGAAGGACTCCACATACTCAAAAGCACAAGTTGATACCAAGATCATCTTTGCACGCTGCTGTATCTTTATGTTCCTGAATTCACCACTTAGCTGGGACATAACAGCATTCCTGTAATGGAACAGTGTTCTCTGTAACTGTGCATTGCACCAGCACTCTGCACGTTTTCAGCACAGACTTCAGCTCTTCCATTCTGCTACCTCATCTTTGTGAAAAAAGGTCATTAAGCAACTCCACTCTTTGCTGCTTACTCTTCAGCACTTCAGAGAATGCAGAATTATTTCTGAGAAAGGAAGACAATCCTTTCACTTACATTTCCTCACATTAGATCATATCTTCTCTTGGAAAAAACCTTAGGCCAACTTAGGCTAGCTGGGGTCACTCAAGAGGTGCTGAAAAAAACAGTTTAAGTTACCACCAAGAACACAGGGCTGGCACAGGCATTGCTGGTCTTTCTTTCTTCTACAGAAAACTCAAAGATAACACTTGTAGAAGATGTTTCAGGTTTATTTTGCAAACTAACTCACCCAGCATCCACTGAACTGCAACATACAGGTATCTCATGTGCATTATAAATCCCAATGCAGTGAGATACTCTGGGGCCTTTTTTTCTTGCTTCAGAAGTATGCAAGTTAAGCCTACCTGGACTGCAACAAAGCACTATCTCAAATATATCTAAAAAAAAAAAAATGCTAAAGAAAATTATTTACTGCTTTGAAGGCATAGCTATTATCCAGTGTATTTGTTACTGGTAAAATACTATCATGGCTTCTAAGTGTAATCATTAGCCGTACAGAACAGAGCCATCTAGAATTGGTCTGGTATTTGCACAAATCTCCTTCCTTATTCAAACTCCCCAAACCATTTTTTCCCCTCTCCAAGGATTAATGTTGCTATAAAATAGTCATTTTGTCCTACTGTAGTGAGGTGCTCTTGGTTTGTTTTGTTTTTTTCCCCATTTACAATTGACTGCTTTCTCTACAAAAGAGATTGTTCTTTACTTGTAATAATATTCAGCAATCCCTTAAGCTCAGCTTAATTTTTACATTAATATTTGTTAGCAATTTTTCTCAATAAAAAAAATATTGATCCTGTAGCCTTACCTGGGGTGGACTTCACTAGGACTTTTTTGGTAACTCCTTCTTGGAAGTTTAATTTCAAGTAAATGGTTCTTAATATTCAAATGTTTGTAAGACCATCTTGTTAGCTGGCATTTTCTTAAAGGAATAGGACACACTCTGTGAGGTTACAGTGAGGTAGATGTCAGCAAGTCTACAGAAGAGCTTTATACTCTATTTAAGTTCAAGATGCCAATAAAATTTTAATTAACATTTAATTTTATATTGTGCACTCATTTTTATTGAATGGAAATGTTTTGTTATAGTGTGAAAGAAGGTTCCTCAGAGACTTCCATCACAGAAGTCCTACCACTCTGGGGTTTCCAGAAATTACAGAAAAGTGATATTTGTGTACTATATCAGTTACTAAAAGGCAAACTATTTGCTACATATTTGTTGTAACTTAGAGAATACATTTCTGGGAAGGATGGACTGATATTAATGAGAAAAATTCACAGGCAAATACTATCAGAAACCTCACGTGAAGCAGTAGACTTACAATCCATCTGGAAATAAAGAAATAATAAATGCTACACCTAAAATACATTGATTTTTAAACATATTCAATACACAAGTAAATTTTAAAAGAAACTTTGAAGGCTTTTTCTGTCACAGGAAGATTGTTATATCAGCCTGTCCACAAAAGTGGATGTCCTGGGCAGCCCCTGAATTTGCTCAGTGCTCCTGGTGCTGCTCCCAGCCAGGCACCAGCACAGTTGTACCTGCAGATGAGGGGAGGGAGGGACTCCTCCCAGTCATCACGGGCTGTCGCCAGAGCCCCGGCAAAGCTGCCTGCAACATGTCTAGATAAAGACATTACCCTTTTCAGAGGGAAAGTCAATGTCAATTACAGCAGGCATACAATTCTTTCTTCCACAACAAATGAGCAAATACTGCTCATCTGGATTACTGGAGAATCACAAGAACAAATCTACCAATATCTTTCAGTTGTAAACAGACCATTATTGTTCCAATCTATGCAAAGTCTTTCTTCTCTTCAGTTTAAATCTAAATTTCTTTATGTGACTTGGCACTACACAAGAAAATGCAGTTTTCTAAGGTACATGCCATGCAAGGGTGAGCAAGGACAGATAGCACATGTCTGATTGGAGTTTGAGCTAGCAATGGTGCAGCAATATCCAGCCCAAAGTCTGGAAAGATGATTGTGGGGCTATCAACATTAGGACCGATGAAATTCCTTCATGTTGTATGACAAGCAGACAGTTAGATGCCTTCTCAGAATAGTTCCAATTTATCTGCTAGAACCCAAAACTCGCTACTTGCCTGCTACCATATTTGCAGTTGTGCTGGGATTTGTTCTTTCAGATCATTTTTGTTTTTATTCCTACAATTCAAAGATTTTAAATGTAGGTTCACAGGTGACTCTTTCAAGCACAGAATCAGATGAAACAGATGATGAAACATGAAACAGATAATCCTCCTGACCTGTATCAAGGTTTTGACCAATTCAAAGAATATTCTACCATGGATAAAGTCCTTTATAAATGCAATATACATAAATAAATGCTTACTATACTGAGCAGTGCAATCTTTTTAGTGTTCCTTTGCATATTGATACACAGCAGTTAAGTCATACAAAACAGGTTAAGTTCAGTTTAGTTTATGAAATCCTTCATACAGCAAGAGCTCATCATGCCTGTTTAAAAAAAGTAATATTACACAGAATGAAAAAAAAAAAAAAAGAATGTATTAAAGGTGTTCTTTTCTCTTCCTCTGCTGCAAATAAGCAGCGAGTTATTTCTGAGTCCTTTTGCATCATTACTGCAGTCCTTGGAAGCCATGAGGAAAATGCTGCAATTCAATATTACTTCATTCTCTTTGGGCAATACAGACAGTGGGCTGAGGAGAGGAGAAAAAAAAATATATCACACCTAATAAAAGTGCAGTAGACAAGCCCTTGGAATCACAGTTCTAGCAGCTCTTAACCAGTCCCAGGATCAGATGGCTCAGGAATGTGGCCAGCTGCCACTTCTCTCTTCCTTTCACTGGTTCTACACTGAATGAACTTCATCCTCTTCCCATCCCTACGACAGCCTAAATCTAACAGGAGTATGATGAGAATCCACTTGAACTCCTGGAATCACACTCTGTTTATTTAGGTACATATAGAAAAGACAAGTTTCAACTGTGTTGATGTGAGATGCTTTAGGTGAAGGCAACACCATCACTAGGTACTGACTAACAAATACACCACAAACACCATCCAAGAGTCCCGTTTTTAAAGACTTGGCAAATGCAGCAGAAGCTGCCTGGAATTAGCTCAGAACCATCAGTCTGTAGCTGGAGTTTCTAAAATTATTCCTCGCTACATTATTATCATGCCAAAATGGAGACATTAATTTTGTTTTTCCCTAATGGTAAGACTATTTATTACATTTGGCAGTACCTTACTCAGCAAGAACTGTCACTGTAATCAACACAATGCCATTCACAGTGAGGTCCTGCACAGAAGCTAACCCCAGGAGACTAACAGCACCAGATTCTCGCTGCAGCTGAGGACCCAAAAGGAGCAGCAGGGAATTCAGCCACTCAGAGTATTCTTGTCAGCCTCAGGCCCTCAGCACCAACTCCTTAAGAGTATGCCTGCCCCTCAGTAGTGTGTCTAGGAGTTATGAGCACTCACTCCAAGATTAGAGTATGCCCCTCAATCTACAAATTCTCCAAGCAATCAACGGTGACAGAGGACAACCAAAGGAAAAAGCAGAAGGTAGCAGCAACTGGACAAAATTTGCCAGAACTACTCCTGCTTAGCAAATTCTCTCCTAAGCAGTTTAGACCCACAAGAGGTACATTCCATTCCCTTAGGCTCCAGTGTCTTTTAAAGTTAAAACTTCTTTCTTGCTGCAGTTCACGGCACATTTTTACTAGGTGTACTTAGGAAGCAAGCAAGGCTGACTAAACAGATTTCCTCCATGACCTTTACTACTGTCAGCTGAAAACAATTTAGTCCATTTTAAGTCATTTGAGAGCACTGTAAACATTATCCAAGGGGCTTAGGAATGACTGCCTAAACCATGACCTTTCAAGCTGACAGATGACAAAAAATACTCCACTTCAAATCATTTTAGAAGATATGATAAAGGTCTCTTATCCCACTGAAACAGGAAGGAATTTTCCTTTTACCACTCTGGAATAAAGATGCTTTTTGTACCATTTAGATATGATTTTTTTTTTCCAAGTGGCATAGAAGAATGAGAGAAATAACCTGAAGTAATGAGCTCCCTTCTGCCTTGATTAAAAACTCAATCCACCCAATTAATATGAACTAAGAACTGAAGTGAAAGGGATGAGCAAGGAACTGCAAGAGTTAGGCCACGCATAAATGAAAAACCTTGCACTGGAAATAGTTTGGCTAGGAATTACAAAAGAAAGAAAGAAACTTTATTTCAGCCAATTTTACTAAAACTTTGCAAACACACCTTTAAGTCATTAGTGCTCAAGGGAAGCTCTGTGTAACTTTTATCTTCTTGTTCTCAGTTAGCTGGAAGTCAAAGCAGCCATCAGTAAATCCAGAACTGCAATCCAAAAGCTACTACGGTTCATTGTATTCAGAAATAAGTTGGAAAAGTCTGTGTTGCTGGCTCTGTCTTGTGGCTCACTAACAGTCCCCTTGGCTCTGGCAGTGTACTTGTTCCACAAGTACTGCCACTCGCTCTCCCACCAATAAACAGAGCACACTGTTGGGACAATGACTACATTTTAAACTCCTCTCAAAGTGTTATGAGTAGACAAGATCTCAGCTGTAGCACTTCATGATCATCTAAACATATTACATTCTGCAATTTCTGTTCCAGAATTTCAACCACACATGTTCTGAATGTAGTTATCCTGAGGATAAAGCAAACCAACAGGTGGCAGAATCAAAATAAAGAAAAGATTATTTTTTCACAGGCAATTTTAACATATAGTATAAGGAACTCAGTGAGACTCTCTCTAAGTAGACACAGCATTATGTACAACATTTAAACCTAACAGGTCATCTACAGAGATAGATCATACTCTGTACAGAATAATGCTCGTTACAGAGAATAAAGCCAGGAAATCCCTCTGGAGAAGTCAAACATTGCTCTCCAACACAAACATGACACTCTTTAAACACATTCATCTCATGGAATATACGCCATGTGCAACTCATCCAGCCTGCTGCCTTCCTGCAGGAACCTGCTCATGCTCCTCTTGCCTGGAGCTGGCCTTTGTCTTGAGCACAGTCTTGACTACAAGTTTACATTGACAGTATAAAAATGAGAGTAACTGTGTAGCAATGTCAGACCAAAAGTACGTCAAAACTGTAGCATTGAATACTTCAATCCTCCTTCAAGCATGCTGGAAAAAAGTCTCCAAAGCTAACGGTCTTCCTTCTCCACCTAAATAATCAGATGTTTCATAGTGCCTTTTTTATTTCTTTCCTTTTTTACATGTTACTGATTCACAAAGTCTAGCTGGTGACCTTTCACGTGCAGTTAAGGGATGCTGCTCTCCAGGTAAGATATTTAAATAAACAAAAATCTATGTCTTTGAAAAGACTACATTTTAATATTTTGGCTGCTTTAGAGCACAGGAACACACTGCTCACCAACCCAGCTCTATGCAAAAGGCAGCCTGACTTAACAGAAGAATCAGACAAATACAATATATGGTACCATTTTATTATTGTACATTCAACAGACTTGAAACACAGGTATACTATGTTGTTAACACCTCATAAAAACCCCTCCAAAGGTCAGAGTCACCGTGTAGTCGAGCTAGCAGAAGTTCTGACAGGAATATCAGTAGAAATGGAAGCACAGCACTTCTAAAGCAGAAAGTGTATCCAACATACAAAAGACAAGGTAAATGACACGCTTTTCTGCTTGAGGACATGAAGAACAAGACAGTTAAAATACACGTCAGAAATCACCAGTTTCACTCTGAAACAACAAAAAGTGTCTCAGCTCGAGAGAGAAAGGGGCAGCTGACGCCGTGCTTTGAATCATCTCCTCAACGAGTCAAGCCCAGTGATGACAAACAGGCACAAGGGCTGAGTGCCCAAGCACAGCGCTCCGGCGCTTCCAGGACAAACTGTCCCCCGAGAGAGAGCTGGAGGATTTTTGCTCTTCCTTATGCTTTGGCAACGCTAACATACTTGTGTCATTGGACTGAATTCCCTTCAGCCGTGCCCAGATAATGCAGTAATTGCCTCATAGCATCACTGTATAGGCATTACACTAATCTTCTGCCAAATAGAGAGAGCAGAGCCACCAGCACTGGACCAGTTTCAACACAGATCCCTGCTCAGTACCACTTCCTCCCCACACCGAAGGGCTAATTCTTTCTCCTCTGAAATGCAAAAATGGAAAACTCTGTCATCTTGGCCACCTGTGGTGCCAGAAACCATAAAAGAATTCTCGAAGTGGGGAAAAGAGTCTCCTGAAAAGAAATCTAACTATTGCCGTTTGAATTTGACACATGTCAACACTAGGGTAAGACATTACAAAGCAGGTAAGCAAATCATCCCTGGAATTACTCCAGCCTGCCACCCTTTATGGTGTCATGTTAGTACACCACCTCAGCAGTAGGTTCTCTGCATTTCTTGAATAGTGACAGATGTGGCGTTGCAGCAGCCTACTTCAAACACTCTAAAACCTGACATTTGTTGTTGCCATCTTGATGGTACGGAACAATGTTCTTCAAAAAGGACATACATCTTTTTTGGCAATAACCAAAGACCTGCCCAGCCAAAAAAAAAAAAAAAAAAAACAGAATACCTAAGAAAACACAATAGCTAAGAAAACACAATAGCTAAACTATAGTCCACACTCTTCCCCACGGTTATAAAGTTTTACAGATTATCATAACTAAAACCCTAACAGCCGGATAGGCAATGCACATATTTCCTGGAGACATACATATGCCCATAGAAGTTCACAAATTCTGACAGAACTACTGCTCTTCCTAATAGCCAGGAACTTCCAGATTTAAATCTCCATGCACTTTACAAATCTTAGCACTGCTATCCAGAAGGGTCTCATTTTTGACAGGTAAGATACAGAAAATGAATCATACAGCCTGACTGCATTACTTGGATTTTATTTTCAAGTAAAATTGCCAGATGTCTTCTGCAGTCAGTTCCTCTGAGGCACATGACTGCCTGTTGCCTCTCAAGTCACCTAACAGAAAATTTATAACTACAGTTAAGACTAGAGTTTTGGCAGAGTACACTGAAGGATAAGCCGTCGACATCCACTGATGAGGAAACTTTACAGATCCCAAGTTTGTCTTAAGGGTTTAAGGAATTTTTGTTAATGGTGTTTACTTTTAAAATAACTTGTCTGTACTAGATGTCTGCTAATTTTCTGTCAAACACACAATGAGCACAGGGATCTCTAATGAAAGGTCTAATCCATCAGAAAACAAGGAGCCAGTTCTGAGAGCCGAGCACCCGGAGCAGTCCAGCACGCTGCAGGGACCTGGGGCTGGCAGCTCTAGGAACACCCAAGGGTGCTCAGAACTCAGCCTCCCTGCTTGTCACCTCACCCAAGTCACATCTTGGGAGCGCTTGAGCCCAGAACCATTCACTTGGATTTTCTGATGTTCTGATTAGAGAGAGACAACAGCTTTCCTGTTGTTCTGCTTGATTTTAGGCTCAAGCGAAAGGCTTTCAGACTGCGGTTTTTGTTTTCCTACTCCCCTCTAGCCCCTCAAACATTAGATTTCTTTCCTATGAAAAGGACTAGAGCATTCTCGTGAAAAGGCTGAATAAAAAAAACATGTTGTCCATTCTAGAAAAATGACAATTACTACTTTTAGTTCTAGCATTCTTATGTTATATAGGTTTTTCTTGTTTCCAAACATTCTTAATTATGCAAAGAAAGAAAAAGTTATCTTTAATTTCTGCATTACTTTTGCACCATTGCCTAAACACAGAAATACTATGCAAGCCAATATTCAGGTTTACAGCTTTTCAATTATCAGTACTAGAGAGGCACATAAATTCAACACAAAAACAGTAACCCTTTGACACTTTTCAGAAAATAAATAGCAAAAAGAAATCTCAAGATATTAAATGAACTTAGCAATAAATCTCTTTCTAGCAAAGCAGTTTCCTGGATTCTTGTTCTCTTCTGTAGGCTGTATCTACATTTAACATAAGCAGCAGTTTTACTTCCATTCTGGATGCTAGGTTGAATAATTCAGTACAAAAAACAATCCCAGACCTCCATTCAGCTCAAATGAAAGTTTCCAGTTATACACTGCATGTATTTATGCATTCTGAGACTGTTTAGCAAATACCATAACCACAAAAAAGCAGACCCCTCTGTTTTAATCTTGACAAAAAAAACCAAAATATTTACTTACATTACAAAGGCTTTCCAAAATTACCACATAAGCCCAGGTCAAGCTTAGTCAAAGCTAAGGTGACATAAAAATAGCTGTGCTATTTAAGCTACTCTTAAGCACAGAGCTAACGTTAGACTCGGGTCTCAGGACAAGCTAATGAATCCATGACTGCTTCCTCTCTTTCACCTAGGAAAAAAAATGGAAAGTCTGTACCACTAACATAATCTACAATAACAGAACCACAGAAAACTTACTGTTCCTCTTACTCCTTCCAAAATACACTGTGGTTTACAGAGCTCAGTTTTTCAGCTCTGGAAAGCTTACATTACACAAACACCCTGAGGATTGAGGACAATAATCTCCATTACAGGTTGAGGAGTAGGAGAGAATCCACCCAGAGCTGCTGGAGGTCTAGACCCATTGTGTTCTGTGTCTGGCTTCACCACAGTCAACAGCTGTGGAGCACTCCAACTGTTTAAACCCATGTCTGTTAAGTAGGTGTGCTAGCAGTGTACCACTCATCTCCCAAGGGCTCCTTAAGACCCCAGACAGAGATATACACATAAAGGTCACCAAGTTACTGGAGTGGAAGGATAGTAGGATCTCCTCAAAGACACCAAGTTCTGCTTTTGACAGCAATGTGAATTAACCAAGTTGTTTTATTTACAACAACATATAATCCATTTGAAATTGAGTGTTTAGATTCAAAACACAGACTACAAGTATGCATGTAATACCAAAGGACAAAAGTTAGCAATTAGAACACTTTGCATACAGCTTCAGATTCCTTCTCAGTGGATGGAAACACTCCTTCCCATTTAGACTAAAAAACATGGCAAACTGGTTAGCTAATTTACTCAAGCAGTAAAGGCAGCACAGTAACTCAGATAGAAAAAGTTTTCATCTTCCCATCCTAACATGGGCAAGCTAACTAGACTCCACTTTCAAGTCTTGTAAGTATGGGAATTGAGTAAGACACTTAGATTCATGTGCATCTAACCCAGCAGGAAGTCAGGTAACTTTTCAGCTGCAAGTTAAACACTGTCATAGAAATGAACCTCTGCCTCTCACAGTACAGTAGTAAAGCAAATTCTGAACAATGATCCACAACTGCTGCTCTTCCTTTACTTACTGCACTAACTCATTTTTTCTCAACAAGGCCAGTTCAGTTATCACACAAGACCAGTTACCAGATGCTAAGTAGAAACAGTTCACATCAATCAAGGGGCACTAGTCAAAATACCATACTCATCGTTATAGAAAATAAAGAGCTAGAAAATTCAGATACAAAAGACAAAACTCTTAGCTTTTTTTAATGTTTCACTGATATGATGAAAATATAGAGGTACCACTGAAAAGAAAGGCTGGCACCTTTGGCTAGTCAATTCAATCTGCAGTCACCATCGTGTGCTATGCTGACACCTTGGGACATAAAAATTGGAAGATGCAGATTCTAGGCTTCAGGGCAAAGTGAGAGATAGAAGTTCAAGGAAAAAAATAAATGTTTAAGCTAACCAGAACATCAGACTCAGTTCTACAGGTGCTGAAGGTTCAAAGCTCTTATCTTTGAAGTCACTAAACACCCAGGCAATGGTCATCAAGTCAAACTGCCCAAGAGAGCACTAGGACAACTGAGTTACCCATGTGCAACATTCAGAACAAATTTCTCCAGCATTGTACTGACGCACCAGTTTCAAGCAACTTTGTCAAGTACTGATTTCATGCAGGGTGCTACTATTGTTACTAAATACATACAACTATGGCCTGCTAATTTGATATAATATGTGATAACCTTAACACTTCTTTAGTTATATTTTTGGTACCTGATCAGTTCAATCTGCCATCCTCTACTTTGTATACAGACTTTTGGATAAAACTGTGCATTTAATGTTAATCCTCCTTCACAAGTGTATATTGCTTTCTTTCAAATCAAATAGATTAATTCATGAAGTAGAAGCTAAGTATGTTTACATCATCACTTCCATACAAGAATTGATGGGTATATTTTTATCCAGAGTGGGGATAAAAGTAGCCCAGAGAGACATCCTCCTTTCATTAAAAATGAAAATGTTACAAAGAAAATCAAATTATTTCTTGAATTACATGGCATAGACATTTGATCTGGTAGGAATTAGTCTGCTAAAGTCTGACCCTTCTTCTAGTTCCCAATGTGCAATACATAGCATAGTTTATTTAGCACTTGAATCACCACTTCCTGTACCCATCTCACAATAAGAATTGTTCTGTGGATCTAATCACTGAAAAGATGCTTTCAAAGTCAAAGGGTAAAAATCTCACGAGTTCTGCAGTCTAGAAGTGTCAGAGTCATCTAAGCCAGATTTTCAATGAGCCCTCAAAATCATAAGCCAATTTAAAGAAATCACAGTAAGAGACATCCAATCTGCATTCTCAGAAATATTCTCATAATGTATCTTAATGTTTTCTTCAGTACTGGCTGATTACTTATTTTCAGCTTGACTTCCTGAACTATATGAAAACTCTGGTTAGAAAGCTCCACTCAAAAGCCAGATAAAAAAATGTACAACAAAATGGCATTACAATACAGATTCTGACATCAGAGAGTCAGATAAAGCAGAAGGCTTGTTAATAAGAATTCAGACTTTGTAAGAAAATACAGAAGGTCAGCAGGATCACCAATAAAAACACCACCACTGTTACTACAAAGCCAGTATACCCAAGTATGATAAGTTTTATAATGATTCCCAAAATCTTTAGCGTGACTCCGAAGGCGGTGCAGAGAACATCCTTTAATCATTTCCATGCCAGCACACAAGGAACAGGCACATACACCAGCCTTGGGAGATGAGGAGCCCTGGCACGTAGAAGTGTAAAAACAACCAGTCCAACCACTAAACAAAGTGTAAGCTCATTTCCACCTCTGCAATTAGAGCTGCCTGCATACGAGGGAAAGACCATGATGGGCAGCAAGAGCTGCAGCCATACGAACTCTGCAAGTTCAGAACCATCCCAGTCAAGTGATCCTGCCCTTTGCTAAAGTCTGCCACTGTGTCAGACACGGCAGCTCTGCCTCATTCCGGGCACAGAACTGCCTTCCAGACTGCATGCCTTTACTCCAGCCCATGAACAGGAAGCAGCTGCTCGCAGGCTGAAATTTGGAGCAGGTGTTTCATTTGTCTGATGCTCTCCTCACAAGGAAGATGGCTTCGTTTGGAGCCACCCTGGAAGTTCTGAAGCAGAACAATCATGAAAACTAAATACACCTGATTCAAGGCCTTACCAACATTCCAAGACCCAAAGTGAACTATTTAGGTACGGCCTTAAGTGCACCAACAGAAAGGATCCCCACAACAATGGCCTCTAAGCTGCAACAGCTCCATGTTTATGTAACTTTATCCAGTGCTTTCTTGTTGTCTTTCTTTTTTGTTTCCTGGAGGAAACTTGCTAGTGTAAATGAAATGCAATTGATTTCAGGCTACACAACACAATGAAAAGACCTCAGCATGTATTTGGTCTTCTCATCTCACAGGAATAACCCCCCAAAATCCTATGATGACCATATTCTATCATTAATTTTTAGAAAGCGTATGAACTTCATGACTACCAGTTTATCATCACCTCACCTTCCTTTTAAAAAGTTTGTTACCACTCTAAAGAAGCTAGTAATACACAATAGGATGGTGCTTTGTGAAATGGCAAACAAGTTTGAAAAGGAAACAGCCAAAAATACAGTAAGGTTCACTAGAAGTTCTGCTATGCAGATTTACTTGATACTCTGAGGTACCACATAGTTACACATAATAAAACCCCTAACAGAGAGCTAAAAAAAAAATCCCTATTTAAATCATCTTGTTCCTTTTAATGTTACTTAGTTTGATACTGTAACAGCCTTTGTAGTAGCACCCTGTTGTGTGTGCTGTCTAAAATATTCTACTGTAGCCTAATCAGCTAAACACTCTTTGTATAAGTCCTAATCTTTTCCAACTTTTCCCTAACTGCTGAACACCTGCAGAGAGCTCCCATAGTTATCTTTGTGATACAGAAACATGAAAGATGCAACATGGTGCGTGTTACAGAAGCTATGCACACATGACAAAAACCTCAAAGGATTGCCAGACTGCCCATTTACTGCTGGATTCCTCCTGCAGCTCATCATCTGTGCAAGTGAACTGATAACATTGCACTGAATTGTTGTTTTATTAAATGTTGAGCAAACGCAATCACGTCGGCATTCCTGGAATACTGAACATCATCTATTTACCAGTTCACATGAAGAAAGGAATACAAATCTACCTGTCTTTCACTTTACACACATAATGTCCATTGTATCATGTTTTTTTCAGGTTTTAATTCCACAGCCTCTGCCATACTGGACACTGTTCTTATGCAGAGATTCAACTCTTTGAACAGAGGTCTTCTACCATAAAAGAAGAATAAAAACGCTTCCATAGAAAAGCTTTTAGCATCTTGTACATGCTCCACGTAATGGTAGATTCTAACAAACCAATGTACTCATATGAAACATTCAGTTGCTTCATGGCTTTCATAAAATCCTAAAGGTTAGAAAAGACCTCCAAGATCATCATGCCCCACCATCAACCCAACACAGCTCTGACCACTAAACCATGTCCTGAAGTACCACATCCACACATTTCCCAGAACCCCCCCAGGGATGGTGACTCCACCACCTCCCTGGGCAGCCCCATTCCAGGGCCTCACTACTCTGGCAGGAAAGAAATTCTTCCTTATATTCAATCAAAACCTTTCCTGGCACAACTTCAGCCCACTTCCTCTCATCCTAACTCTAGTTACTTTGGAGAAGAGACCAACACCCACCTCACTCCAACCTCCTTCCAGGGAGTTGTAGAGAGCAAGAAGGTCTCCCCTCAGCCTTCTCCAGACTAAACCACCCCAGGTCCCTCAGCTGCTCCTCAGAAGACGTGTTCCCCAGACCCCACACCAGGTTTGTTGCTCTTCTCTGGACCTGCTCCAGCCCCTCAATGTCTGTCCTACACTGTGGTGCCCAAAACTGAACCCAGCACCCAAGCTGTGGCCTCTCCAGTGTTGAGCATAGTGGCATGATCACTTCCCTGCCCCTGCTGGACACTATTTTTGATCCAGGCCGGGATGCTGGTGGCCTTCTTGGCCACCTGAGCACATGCTGGCTCATGTTCAGCTGGCTGTCACCAGCACCCCCAGGGCCTTTTCTGCCAGGAGCTTTCCAGACACTCTGCTCCAACCCTGTAGTGTTGCCTGGGGTTGTTGTGACCTGAGTGCAGGACCCAGCACTTGGCCTTGTTAAACCTCACAGAACTGACCTCAGCCCATCAACCCAATCTGTCCAGGTTCAAAAGCATGTCCTCTTCTCATGGCATAACACTTCAAGCTGTTTTTCTCTCAGAAACAGCACAAGAAACATTCCTTCTTCCCCTCTTGATACACCAGCACTAACAGACTGGTACCCCTGCTCCCCCCACCCCAAGGATGGGCCTATTGCCCCCAGCCACTCTCCACACCAGGGCAGGGAGCAGGAGGGAGCAACAGGAGCACACTGGATACAAACACAAGAGGGACCAAAACACAGAAATGCTTCAAAACACTTAAGATACCAAACAGTTCTGTGGGGTCTGATTCTATAAAAGTACTTCTGATTCTCAGACTTCTTAAGACTGATTTATTTCCATGTTCAGAAATCAAAAACACTCTAAAATAATTATAGTTCCTTCACTAAAAATAGAATCAGATTTTACAGTTTCATGATTGTTTCTCTTGAATTTAAGATGAAATATTCTCACTCATCACCCTAATTTCTTAAAAACCAAATTCTGGATCCTAAATACCTTCCAGAAGAGGCTGACAAGAGAGTCTGTTCTCATGCTAGAGTTTGCTACCAGGTCTTTGTAGCTTTGAATGTAGAAATAACATTATGATTGATTCCACACACCCCCCCCGCCCTTCTCCTTTCTTGCTTTTTTTGCCCAGGCATTTCACATCTCTAAACATATTAAGTTATGTGAACCACAGAGATTTTCTCTGTCCTAAATTCACAAGTTTTGAGAAATTGAATGAGATCTGGAGAACTTCCAGATTACAGATGGCAAGTGTCAATTTTGCTTATGCTTGTACAGTTACCTTTAAGTGAAACATTCCTTAATCAGATTCCATTTGCACTGGCCATTAAGTCTCTGCAGTATTGCTTATCAGGATGTCACCTGGAAACTCCAGGAAATGTTTGTCCTCCAAATAGAAAGTGGACTTCTTTTTACACATCAGCCTTTGTGCACAGTGTGCAATATGAGCTTTTGCTTGATGACAGAACCTTCACTATGGTTTTGAACAACCTCGAGAGAGATTGCAAGCACTGTGTAACCAACAAATTCTCAGGGGAAGCAAGAGCACGGGCTGCTCCAAAAGCAGAGGTAAGCTAGGCAAGGGCAGCCTCACCAAAGAGGGGACAGTCCCACTGGATGAAATTGGGCCAGGCCAAGAGAGGGACAGCTTCCACAGGGCACCCAAGGGCAGGCTGTGCAGGGGACCTGAGGGACAGGTCCCACCAAGGTAATTAAGGCCCATTAGTGCAACCATGGCCCTGATACAAACCAGGTTCTATGCTCCAGGGCACTATTTAATAAGAAGTGTACGTGCAGCAGCGCCTGTTGCCTGTTTCACCAGGTCTCACACTAACATCTGTTTCAATTTAAGTCTGTATCAGTTTCTATTATGAGGATTTTAACTTGGAACTCTTTAGTAGGACTCAAAAGGAGCATAAGGAAACTCTTAGCGTGCTGAAGAACAGACACTTGATCAATCATAAAATTAAAATAAATTACAGAATTGGACAGGAAACAAATTCCAAGCATTATAACTTAACCTGGAAAGGATCTTTAACACACTCGTCATCATGTGTTATGGGAAAGAGGAAAGCATGATTCACTCTCCACTGATAATATCTGAAGCTAGGGTTTAGCCCAAAGAACCACTGAGGATGCAGTCAGTCTGAAATGTTAAACAGACACATCATTTTAAAATTATAAAGTATCAGCTGCAGTTGACTAGCCATTATATTGCTTCCACACGTATCCAATACTGCCTTTTCTACAATATTTTCTGTTAAAAACATTGTCTGCAACAAGGAATGAAAATTAGATGGAGCACAGGTGTGTATCCTCTTAAAATATTCATTAGATATGCAAATCAAGGAATTTCTCTCTCTCCTCAGGCAGAAAAGGTGCAAGAATCTGTCACGACCATTTTAAAACAGTTCTGTACTAAGAGGAGGACAGGGCGGTTGTGAACCAGAGGCTGCCAGGAGTGTACCTGGGTACAGACAGCCAAGAGAGGGGATCAGGAAAATGCACAATACCTGTTAGTGACCACAGCCGACTTCTGTGTCCCCTCAGTAGAAAAGGAGGTGACAACAGAGCTTCTAGTCACAGCACAAGCATCGAAACACAGAACAGAAGAGCACTTAAATTCAGCGGCTCCCACCCAGATTCCTTTGCAGCAGACTCTGGCTGCTCAGGTAACATGGTCACCCCCAGCTTCACACAGACCAGCCCCATGCTTGCTGAGGCAGGAGAAGCTTCCTACCCAAAGTCCAACTCCCCAAAAAAAGCTCTTCCCCCATCTCCCTTGGGCTTTCCTCCCTTCACAACACCCTGTATGGACATTAGAGCCCAACAGCCTTTCCACACCTATCATTCAACTGGTTCAGTCATTAATAAAACTTATTAACTTAGACACTTTGCAAACTTAAGCAAAACAGACACTTTGAGTTATTGGAGTGGATTAACAAAAGCAGATTCCAAACCAAAGGAGACTTGCAAGTGGGAATAGTTTTGAGGAAGTGCAGCAAGTACCAAAGTGTCACAAGAATGAATATTAAAAAGAACACTACTTCCTTTCACTGTCTCTTAAGATTTATACAATGCCACATGGACTGTAGTGACAGTATTCACTTCAAGCACAAAGCAGGAGCCACCAGCATTAAGCCAGAAGGTTTTACAATTCACATGCACAGAGGGTTCATGCTCCTATGACGAGGACAGTGATGAAAAACAAAAAGGAACATACATAACATTTTTATGAGTTATATCCTACTGAGATGTGCAGGAGAAAGAGCTGTTCTCAGAAACAATTGTATTATTCTTCTTTCCACTAGGATGTTTGGTATAGTTATTACCAAAGGCAGAGAGCACTTTGTGATACATTTGTGAAGCCAAATTTATATAACTAGTTTCTTTGTTTAAAATACAGAAGTCAACAGAGCATAGTACAAGAACAGGAAGTAGATCAGTTTTGTAGTAGAGCATCAAAAGATCCCCAACGTAAAGTAGTAAGAATGAGTATTCCTAATAAAAATGTGGTTTATTTATGAAACATACTGAGAAAATAGAATATATGGACAATACCACTGGCTTGGGTTTAATAGGAGTTCAGTGATTAGCATCATCCAGGACAATTTTCATTCTTATTTACAGCTTCTGGAAGCCATGAATTCATGGCCACGTTACCCTGTACACTGAAGGGCTCATATAAAAACTGAATAACTGTCTTAACTATGTTTTTAATGTACAATTTATCTACACACAGAACGAATAAATTAAATACTGACGTTTTAGAATGGGAACTGTTACTTGCAGTTACCTGAGTTCTCCCACCAACATACACCTCATTTTCCACCATCATGCATTTTCTTTGACTCCCCCAATACTTATTGCTTGTTAAATTATCTCACCTGTCCCACATAAAACAATGATAATTATCAGCCTTATCAAAAAGTAGATATCACAGATCTGTAAAATTCACCAGCAACATAAAAAGCCTCAATTTTCAAACTTTCTTTACTAGTCAGTACACCCTTTTTAGTTCCTTTTCCTTGTGACTGGAACTTCAGTGGCCAAAACCTCCAGCTTTATCATTACATTTCACTGAGCCACTAATCTTCATTCAGCTAAGCCCTGCACAGACACTTCTCTGCAAGGACCTATCCAAAATTTACTGAATGCAACACTACTGAAACAGCTAGTAAATAAAGATACTAATACACAGTCATTAAAAAAAAAGTGTATCTAGTTAAATGTACAACAGCATTTTCAGTTACCTCACAACTTCAAGACTAAAAGAATCATTTATATCTTTGACACACAGCATGAATGGGAAAAGACATTAACTTAGACGTTTTGATTGTGGGAGCATATAAAAAAACCAGTAAAAATAAACCACACCAAATCATTGCTTAAGCAATGTTTCAGAAAGGAAGACTAAACATTCTAATTAAAAATTACTAACACCCATTTCAACCAATCTAATCGCTTTATTTGTCAACCTTTCAAACACTGCTATCAGCCACAAATGACACCTAAGCTTGAGAAAGCTGCAATTACCATAGTGATTTTGTAAGGGAGTTACAAATTGCAAGTATTTCAGTTTTCAATTAAAATTGAAAGAAAATGGCAATAATTCCACAACATGCTGATCTCAAAAACATCTTGAGTTTGTTTTTCTTCTCTCTCTTACAAAATGCCACTGTGGATGATGAATTAAAGGGAGAAAGGCCCTTCCCCTCTCTGAATTAGCTCCTCTTGGAACAAACGTGCAATTTAACTACAGCAGGGAAGTGATGGCACCAAGCAAGAGATAAGCATACTGTCATTTCCCACCCAGGCTGCCTCAAGCAGGTGAGAGCCACCCTGCAGCCTTCTGAAATGGAGGTGAAAGCTGATTACCTGTTTCCCCAGATGAGAAAGGCAACAGGAGGCACTGCCAACAATAACCAGGACGCAAAGGCCCAGCAGCAGCTGGACACAGA